>NW_013669914.1:76925-79882 GCF_000517525.1 Limulus polyphemus
AGGGAAGGCAAGTAGTCATCACAACCCACCGCCACCTCTTGGTCTACTCTTTTACCAACGAATAGTGGGATTGATTGTCACATTATAACGCCCCCATGGCTGAGAGGGCGAGCATGTTTGGTGTGACGGGGATTAGAACCTGCGACCCGACGATTGCGAGTCGAACGCCCTAACCCCCTCGCCATGCTGGGCCCCGGGACAAATTAAGCTGTAGAAATAATATGGCTCTACCTGGTGTTCAAAACAATGATTTCTCTTTACAGTTTTATTTTTAGTTTCTTGTACATCCAAGAGGGGGATTTTCTGTCCATGTAGAGTAGAAGAAGATTCCGTCCTGATGGTAGTAACCTGTTACTGAAATGAGTCAGCTCAAGTCATTATTAATAAAAGTTGTTGTTTTTTTGTTTGTTTGTTTTTACAGTTAAATATGAAGTCACAATAGATAATCTGTACTGAAACCATCACGGGTATCGAAACCCAATTTTTAGCGTCGTAAGCCCTCAGATTTAACGTTTAGCCACTGGGGATAAGGAGAATTGTTTTTCACTGTGCCAAAAATGGTCTTTTCCTCTACTTCTCTATATGAAATGTGTGTAAAAAAAACTAAAATATCTTTATCCACATTATATATATATATCCTTCAAACTGTTCTATGAACCTTTTGGTAAAAGATTCATAGCTTCGAATAGGCATTGTTGAACATAAATTTTAAGGCAATTTCGATACTTATAAAAACCAGTGTTTAACGGAAACAAGTTCAGAGTTGAACCATAATATTGCAAATATAAAACCAGTAGGTTATTTTATAGAAATTAGATATATTCAAAGTAGGAAGATGTATTCACTATGCGAACGGTTATTTGTTTGTTAAGCACAAAGTTACACAATGGGGTAACAGTGCTGTGCCCACTACGGGTATCAAACGAAACCTGGTTTTTAGCGTTATAAGCCTACAGACTTACTGCTGAGCCAATGAAGAGGGGGGGTGCTGGAAATACGTGAAGAGAAGACATTATAAATTTGTACGTAGAAGTTTTCGTCGGTACATGAGGAACAACAGTGGTATGACAACGATTAAAAGTAAAACTATTATATTCGCAATCAACATACAGCGAAATATGTAGCACTGTAAGCTAGCCTGACTTAGACCTAAGCAAACTGGCACTATTCCAACGTTCCAGGCTTCATTTCGGAAATAACTTCATCAGGCGTCATTTTTAAGAAGAACTAGAGTGTAAAATGAAAAATTTAAGCTCACTCGCTGGAAAGATGTAGGTTTTATGCTTAATTTCTTCAGCAAACAACCAATTTTCCAAGCTGACCTAATCATTAAGTCATAAAATGGGACCTAAATGATTTTGTTTTTCAGGCTTTTTTAATAGGTTTGGTTTGCCGTTACAGTGAATATCATTCCTTTCTCCAATCTTGTTTTGTTTTTTAATACAGGTTGGTTGGTTGACAATGTGCCTTATAAGGTATTTTAGCCACTTTCACACAAAAAAGAACCACTTTCGAAATATATAATTTAACATATTTTTCTATAGGTTTGCAAGTAAAGAACACGTGTTTTATTTATATCTTAATCATAATTTCATGACATCTATTTCTAAAGATGAGTGTTCTTTCCCAATTTCAGACATCATTCCCCGCTGATCTGTTGGAAATTTAAAGTGCTGTAAACACAGCCTTGTTTTTCAAGTCATCTGAACTGTGCATCTAGAGATAATTAATGACCTTTTACTAACAAAACTTGTAACAATATGAAATGCGATCTGTTCTGGTACGGACTCGAATCCCGTACCCTCAATGGACTTGTTGGATATACAAGACTGTTTAGTGTAGGCGTTGTTATTTAATTTATTTTATGACTTAATATTTAATGATAAATTTACTTTTCAGAACGAGAGAGTTAAAATAATTATTTTTAAGGCGATAGTTATGAAAAGTTTGGCTGCATAACTCTATAAGAATCGTACGTTGTGTGTGTGTGGTTCAATTGTTGTAGTATTGTTGACGCCAAGTTACTCTAATCTTCGGTATTTTTCTCACTACCTTAAGTGAGTATTGTTACCTTACAGCGACGCTCGCGTAGTATTGAGAAAGTTCGAGGCTTCAGTGAAAATAAGGTTGGTTCAATTGCTTTAGAACACCCTTTGACAAGACGAATTATTCTCTTTATCTGTATTAAACTGTTAAACTCGCTTTAAAATATCGCCCGTTATGGCTAATCACTCACACGCCGATATACATAACTTTACGTTTTCTTTCGCTATTTAATTTTCTGACTGAATTGCGCTTTACTGAACTTGTCTTGCGCTCGCTTAGTCGCCTATATTTACGTCCTGTTAGGGTTTTAAATACGAGTGAGCTGAGGATTCTTCTACAGTAGGTGTCTGTGACTTGTTGGCTATAAATGTCAACAATAAACGGACAGCACACAATCCACTTGTTTTAAAATAATATATTCAAAATTCTTTACACTATAGGATACCACAGTTTTATCTATAACTCCAAATAATTCTCTTTTCTTGTCAAAAGTCTACACGGGCTGATTCAATTATTTGAGAGTCCAATTGACAAGACATTATTTTTCTTTATCTTCTTTTCTTATATTACGAAACAGTGAGTAATTCACTTACGTTACCCCATGGGTTACCACATTTGTATCCTGGAACTTAAATACATGTAATTGTCCCCTTTCCGTCTACAGATCTACATGAATTTTCAGCTCAAAGCATCAAACTCTCTACTTGGATTGTTCTAACCTGTTGTTCACGAAATACTGTAATTGCAAGCTGACGATATCTTACTTTTGACTTGGATTGTTCTAGCCTGTTCATGAAATACTGTAATTGCAAGCTGACGATATCTTACTTTTGACTTGATTGTTCTAGCCTGTTCATGAAATACTGTAATTGCAAGCTGACGATATCTTACTTTTGACTTGATTGTTCTAG
>NW_013669914.1:80825-85861 GCF_000517525.1 Limulus polyphemus
GTTCATGAAATACTGTAATTGCAAGCTGAGGATATCTTACTTTTGAAAAGTGCTATAAAACGAGCTAATACTAACATTCTCCATGATGCTGTTTCTTTTGAAGATTATCAACTCAGTTCTGTGTTAACATCCTAAGGTATGTTTTTTTATATAAAAACTGTATCTTCACTAAATCATGCATAGAAAATGTTATACTTCACATGAAAACTTGATAGTTCTTTTAACTTCATTCAGTGCAAGTATAATACTAACTTGCAACATCCAGTTCTCAATCAAAGCAATGATTTAAATTTTATCTATTGATAGCATCTTCCAGAAATATAACAGAATGTTCTGGTGTTTATTACTACTCAGAAATTAGAAGTAACCTTTGTTTAATTTCTATTGAATCCCAAATATCAATTCACACTTTGCATTTGTGAATTTGCTTGTTTGTCTGCCGACTCCTCCCACAGTTATTGGATCAGGCAGGACCAAACTTTGCAGGGTGACTTGATGTGCCCAGGGGTGTTTTTATCTATATGGTGTAGCTCCCCCATCAATGGAGTACTAATAAAGTACAAAATACCAATAGATAATGTTGTTGGAGAGAATATAATTGAAATGAAATAAATTCCAACAATCAAAACTAGCACAATTATAACCTAAATTTAAGGTACTCATTTGGAACACACAACTTATTAAATTATTTAGCAAGAAATTGTTTTAGTGAATCATTAAAAGGGTGATGATGATAGTATGTGTGTAGACCACAAGTTATAGTGTAAATATCTTTCTAGACCGCTTGCTATAGAAGTACCGAAAGGTTTTTGAAACTGTTCAAGATGCTTTTCTTCATCAATTGGTCAAGGAACCTACTAAGAACAATGCAATGCTATTTTAGATTTATTGTTAACTTCTAATAAAGAAATGGTTGAGGTGGTAGAAATTGGGGAACATCAGAGTCCAAGTGATCATTGCTCTATTAGGTTCGATGTTTTGCTGCATATGAAGATCAGGAATAATGATATTGTGGTTACAAGTTTCAAAATATCAAACTTTGAAAGGATGTGACAAGAGTTATCTGTAGTGAATGCAGCTGAATTATTTGGAGACACTGATCAAATGTGTAAAACTTTAAGAAATAGATTTTTAAATATTCAAGATAAACATGTTCCTTGTAGAAAGAAAATAGTGCCAGTTTGGCTCACAATGAGAATAAAGGATAAAATTAAAGAAAAGCATCAGAATTTTAAGAAATTTAAATTGACTGGTATGATGGGAGGCTTAGAAGAGTAAGGAAGTTTAAGAAAGTTGGTCAAACAGGAAATTAGAACATCAAAAAATGTGTATGAAAATAGGCTGGATAAAAATGAAAAAATTAATAGTAAGAATTTCTTTAAATACATTAAGGGTAAACAAAATGTTAGGATGGGAGTAGGGCTTTTGCTGGATGATAAAGGAAGGCTTGTATCTGATGATTATGGGATGGCTGGGTTATAAAATTTTACTTTTTCTTTGGATTTTACTAATGAAGATTTAAGCAGTATTCCACATTTTGATCAGTTGATAAATGGAAACGAGATCAAACAAGATGACTGCATTAATTCTGAAATGGTTAAGAAAAATTGGAAAGTTTAAAAAATTATAAGGCTCCTGTGCCAGATAATATTTCTCCAAGAGTTTTGAAGGAGTTAAGGATTGGATATGTGAGCGACTTGCTACTATTATTTGTAAATCCTTGAAAAGTGGGCAGGTGCCAGAGGATTGGAAGTTGGCTAATGTCACTCCTCTTTTCAATGGAGGTGATAAAAATTGTCACAATAATTATAGGCCTATTAGCCTTACATCAGTTATATGGAAAGTTTTTGAAAGTCTGATAAAAGATGCTTTGCAAAGCCAGTCAACATAGGATGCTGCTGCTTTACAAAAAGATTAAACCATTTAGTAAGTTGGGCTAATAAATGGCAGATGGGTTTTAGTTATAATAAGTGCAAGATAATGCATGTGGGTTATCATAATTTGAATTATAAGTATAATTTTGATGGGAGTAACCTTAACAGTGTTATGAAAGTAAGAGATTTTAGCCTAGTGGTTAACATTCCAGTCACTGTGTCCATAGTTAGCATCTCATTACCACAATAATATATTTGTAGTTACTTCTTTGTAGTTAAGCACAAAGCTACACAATTAGCTATCTTGGTGTAATAGTTGATCAGTCTCTAAAGCCATCCAAGCAGTGTGCTGTTGCTAGTGGTAGGGCAAATAGGATTTTAGGTTACATCTTCATAAATATTGAATACAAGTCTGAAGAGGTTATAATTTATTGTAAATGTTACTGGTTAGGCCACATTTGGAGTACTGTGTTCAGTCTTGGGTTCTTTACCTTAAGAAGGGCATTGAATTGTTGGGAGGGGTTCAGAGAAGGGCTACTGGGATGATACCTGGTATGGAAAGGTTATCATATGAGAAGAAGTTAAATTCTCTGAAATTATATTTTCTTGAAAAAAAGAAGAGTTAGAAGGGATCTGATTAAACTTAAAGTGTTTAAAAGATTGTAAAAGGAACTGATAGTGTTGATGCATCATGTTTTTTTTTTATATAGTTAACAGTGAGAATGGTAGGACTAGGGAGCACAAATATACATTTTGGCAGGTGAGGAGTCATCTTTAATTAAAACAGTTATATTTTTCTTACAGGATAGTTGGTCTTTGGAATGGGTTGCCCTCAGATGTGAGTTGAAGGGAAGACTTAGTAAATGGTATAACCGAGATCTAAGTGTTATGTTATGTTATTGGTGATTTAGTTAAACACTTCACAATATAGGAACATCGCAGACAGAAAAGTAGCTATTAATTCCAGACAAAAGTACATTTATCTATGTCTTTTTTAAAATATGGCATACTGTCTTTTTTACTCCAGAACCAATCAAAGACAAATAGTATCCTATAGACACCAGACACAAAGATCCGATTACATGCAAGCCATACAATAACAAATTGACATGTGCAGATGCCCAAGCCAAGCTGGAATTACAAAGAAAGAAAAACCTACAGATAATATATGTACTAAAATCAAACCACTTGGCACATTATCAATCACTGGTCAATAAGAGTATGTTACACCCACACATATTAGATGCGTCTGCATTACGCTACAGGTCTAATGTGTGTGAAATCTTCCAGATGGCGTTCCTAAGATGATAGCTACATGATGTTTGAAAAGAAAGTCTATTCCAAGGCATTTCTAGGTCCTACAGATTGCTAAATAAATACCTGACCAAACTCACATTATGTTAAAAAAAATACTATCATACAAAGGGAAGGAAAACTATTTCCTGCTACTGCTGTTCAAACAGTACTTCTGTTTTTTTAATTTTGGCAAACAAATGAAAACACTAAATATTTTATTACAATGGTAATATATTTATAAGCAGGATGTGTAAAATGTCCTAACCACTACTGGGAAATGCTTGGGTACATGTAGATTTGAAAATATTTTTCTCAGTCTATAAAGTACTCTATATATTGACCAATACCACATAAAGGATTTCTTGTTGTTACTTGGTTTTCTCTTTACAAGTTTATAAAGCAGGTTCTACACAAGGTTGAATGAAGGATTAGGACATACGTGTATCTAACTTGCTTCCACACCACCAAATTGACTAATCATGTTTTTATTTTGTTTTTCCTAGTACAACACTCAGTGTAATGAACTAATAAAACATCAAGTGAAATTAATCATTTTCTATGTAAAATACATAGCAAAGCACTGCAGAGGTCAAACATAGAATTTTAACTTTATAAACCCTCAAGTTACCAGGAGGAAAAAAATACATAAAAATGTAAGCACTAACTGTGACACTCTTAAAGTGACAAAATTCATTATCATATAATTAGTGACACAAATCAAGGAATTAAGGAGACTGATACTTTCCCTATCTACTATCTTACAGGGTAGTGATTCAGTGCAGTGAATATTAAAAGATAACCAGAGTAAATCCATTAAAAAAATTCCAAGTCATGCTCTAAATCCTTGTGCATTATTTGGAACAAAAATAGTTCAGAAAAATGTGTGATCTCAAAGAGGTTGACTGGTTTTCAATCTGTTCATATTTGCAGTTAGAAACGTTTTTTTCCCTATTAGTTTGTATTAACTTTCTTTCATAGACAATTCATTACTCTTAATATTTGTATGCAAAAGTAAAAGAACTTGCTCCCTATTGGCATCATGCCAAATGTTACTTGTGGAACTTCAGTAAGAAATTCATAATGCAGATCCCTTATCTTTCAGGACGGTCATTTAAGGAAGTGAATAGGAAAAAACTTCCAATTCAAATTCTACATCTTTATCGAAACCATGCTGTAGTACATGTAAAATACGCAAAATATACAGATCACAATTAAAATCCTTACAAGCATAATTAGTAAGCTAATAATAATTACAAATTTTAGCATCTATATTATTATTAACTTCAAAATGAATGTAAAGAAAAGTGTGCAATAATATGCCATCCCACTAAGTTTGCTATATCCAATGCTGTTATAACATCTGTTCAACTAGGTTCAAGATTGATTTTCCAGTGAAACATGGACTTTATCACTCCCGAGTACATAGGTGCACATACAAGACAGATGGATGTCATTTGTTCACAAGTACTTGACAGTTCTTGTAAGATCAAATTCCCAACAGGCAGAAAGCACATATTCACAAGGCTCAATTTTCCTGGCTTTTCCTGGTGTGTGTATATTATACTCATAAGTACTTAAATTATTGTGTTTTGAAAAATGATACAAGTCCTTAAGCCAATCATGAAATGTCACAGACCTACTGAAGGATGTGTAGATTGTATGGGAATTATTTTTGGTGGCAAAGGACAGGTTTACTTGTTTTAATAACGGTGGCTTCCAAAATAGAGAGATGGAGGTCGATCGACCATTTGCAATAATTTCAAACATGCTATCTCTCTATCTCTCAGTGATTGCCTTACCGGCCTTCGTTGATTTGACTCATTTTATAAGCTGTGCTATTTCCTATAGATCATTTTCCAGATGGTT
>NW_013669914.1:86717-96570 GCF_000517525.1 Limulus polyphemus
CTTTCAAGATGTACGTATCTACTTGAGCCAATGTTTCCATTTATAAACGTTATAATTTAAGATCTGTGCAAGAACTCAGCTGTTTCCGAATATCAAAGCTATCTTTAAATCTACCATTTATTTGCCCAACTCACTAAATGATCTAAATCCTTCTGTAAATCAGCAGCATCCTCTTCACAGCCAGCACCTTAATATCATTTGCAAATTTAAATAAATTATTGAACATTTCCTCATCTATGTCATTGATGTAAATCAAAAAAGAGTAAAGGTCCTGATTCTGAGCTCTGGGGTACCCCACTTGTGACATTAATCCACTTTGACTGAACTCCATTTGTAACAACCCTCTGCTTTCTTCCATCAAGCCACTCTTCTATCCAATTTGCTAACTTATCCCCTACATCTACAGAGATAAATTTTTTCACAAGCCTTTTACGTGGCACGTTGTCAAAAAACTTTCTGAAAATCCAGATATACCAAATCTACACCATTTTCAAAGAATGTCAAAAGATATGTAAAGCAAGATTTTCTCTTAGTCAAACCTTGCTGACTATCAAATAAAATTCTAAACTTCGTTAAATAGCTTTTCAAAGCATCTTTTATCAGACTTTCAAAAACTTTTCTCACAATTTACGTAACAGAAAAAAAATACAACCAATTTAATGCATAGAAAATTATCACTGGCTGACCAAAGAACTTAAAAGCTCATCCATAATGACCAGTAAATATTCCTCTTGTTTAGTGTCCTACTTAACAGACATCAGTATAATTCAATGCCCTGAAGGTCACTGTATTTAGAAACCTGTTTTTACAAACTTCACTCTACTTAAGGAGGAAATTAGTTACATACTAGTTTTCTGGATAGGGTGGAGAGAGAATACACCTATAGTTACATTTATCATCCCTAGGTGACTTGCAAGTGTGCTGGAATTCCAAATAGTTTTACACCTATATTATAATAACACAAGTACATTCAACAAGTTTCAAAACTAGGTCAAACAAATAAGTTTCTTCAAGCAACTTAAAATAAAAACACTAAGGCCATAAAGAGTATAAATTTAGAGATTTATAGGATAAAACAGACATTTATTAGTTATTTAATGAAAAGTTAATTCTGCCAAACACACTTAGAATTATATATGCATAATAAATAGTCATTTAACTATAAAATAAAAGTTGTTTTAATAAAATCAGTAGACACTGCTTTTCAAAGATGTGTTAAAAATGAGGGAAAATCCAATTAAAACTAAATGAGGAGACTAAAAATTTATAAAGTATTTCAGTGTATTGTTGTTAGAAGTAGGAACACTCATAACAACAATACAGGAACACTCATAACAACAATACAGGAACTCTATAACACGTGGATAAAACAGAATATATTTTACTTCTATACATTTTAATGTTTTGCTACAAGTTACCAATACATTTCAAAACAAAAATTGCTATGATAATACTTATAGAAATAGTGAGAATACTTAAAGCACACAATCTGTGGAACAATACAGAAATGCTCATAACAACAGTACTAAAATGCTTCCAACAACAATACAGGAACACTCATAACAACAATACAGGAACACTCATAACAACAGTACAGGAATACTTCTAACAACAATACAGGAACACTCATAACAACAGTACAGGAATACCTCTAACAACAATACAGGAATACTTCTAACAACAATACAGGAACACTCATAACAACAGTACAATCATGTCATTAATATAGTTTGAGCACCAGATATCACTATAAGGTCATAATAATGACTTTCAGATTAAAAAAATTCAAGGTAAGTCATGCTAGATCACTAAGAAAGATAAACAAGGTTACAGAGAGCCTTTATATTTTATACTCAATAACCAGTTCAAAACAATGAACCAATAAAACTGTTTAACTGAGATCACTTCATAAACTAGCGATATTAAATGGGCATATTTTTTTTCTGAAGGAAATTCAAAAGTAGGGTCCCTCTGAAGTCTTGTTTCTGAACCTTTGTAATTTTATTATTAAATAGTTAAGTAACTTCTTGAACAGAAACTTCCAATGTATTGATGATACTTGGATATTGAAACAAGCTGTTTCTATTACAAATGTGATGGTCAAATGACCCGACTTCATACATTTTTTTTTATAAATACTGCAAGATTTAAGTTTTTTTATGTACTTGTATGACAATCAGTCCTAATCAACCTATTCCAAATTCCAACTAAACATGTTGCAGGAATTCCTGAGGAGTCATAACGTATTAATTATTTTAAAATTGACAGGAAGTGTGTTGACCATAGCACAACACATGGACATCAAAGGTCCATTTGGCCTGAGTAATAATTTGTAATATAGAGAGATAATTACCTTTTGTGATTGTTCTGTGCAATGTTGAAATATCTCAAGAATATTCATAACTCTATTTGCTCTCTGAGAACATCCCAACATCAAGTGGAATATAAAAAAATGTCTATAAGTAAATCCTATAATTGTACTTGTTAAACTAAGTACTAGAAACAGAGCATTGCTTAAAGGGCTTGAGTGACTTATCAACGATTATTCCAGGGTCCTTTTCTTCGGTGCTGTTGAGTGGGCTCCCATCTGTATTAATTATCTCTATACATTTCACTACTAAGTCCTAACTTAGAATAATGTGTACAGATTTTCCTAAATAATAAAAAATCCATACAATAAACAAATTAGAACTATTCAATCTTGGAAATGCAGGCTAGCAAACATTTTTTGGTTAGGAACAGCAAGCCAATTTCAATATTTAGTTATTTTGGTATATACATATGCAAAGATTTGTAGAAAAAGCAAAGAATTTAGGATGACTTAAAAATCTGTATATTAAAATATTTTTCCTATATGTTTAAAGTATACACAACTAATCAAATTGATTTATTCACCATTAACTCATAAAAGTTTGAGATGTAGAAAAATACCTCTCCTTAAATCTATTACAAACTAAAACCTTTATATTTCCTCCTTCCACTGTCTAGGCCCATTTCTTAAAAATACTGTCTACTTATTCAACACTTCTGCATATTAACATAACACTATAAGAACATAATAATGATTTAACCTTAAGCACAGTGGTCAGAGTCCTACAGTCATTTCAAATTTCTACTAAATTTTAATTTTTGTAAATATAAAATTAAATTTCTTAATTTAGAATCAGGTAATAAAAACATGAAATTATCTTAAGTAAAGTAGCAATAACAATAATAAATAAAGAGAAAAGATCCAAGTTCTTTGTAACTTGAAAGTTTGTTTAACTTAGCACTGATGGTAGGCCTAGTAGTAATACTAGTGTCAAGTGACGATAAGCAAGTTTTCTTTATCAATATATTATAGTTATAAGTAATACAACTTATAGCTTTATACAATAATTAATCTTGATGAAAAAAATATGTCTGCTGAAAAAAAAATTCAAACTGTCTGATAAAACTTATAGATTTATAACCCATAATGATAAAGTGAGAAACTTAACTTAATAAAGGAAGATATGAGTAACAAGTATTACGTACGGTAAAATGATGGGGTCAACAACCGAAATCACTGTGATTTGAAACTACCATAAAACTAAGTAAAAACAAACCACTGGCGTAACATTATGTTGACAATAGCCTAATATTCTGAGCCTTAGACTATGTTACTATAAGTACTAACAACATAGTTATTACTGTTGTTATTGTTGCAATGTTATAACTTATAGTTATACTCAAACTATTGGAATTTTTACTTTTAGGCTTCTATAACTCAAATTATCAATTATTTTTTCTCGAAAAAAATAACCTATGTGCTAAGTTATCGAAAGTAACAGAATAAAACTTACCAATTTCTTGCTCAATACCGAAAACATTCCTTACACCTGTCACACAACCACCATCGAAATGTTAACAAACTCGTAACAACAAATTTCCTTCTCCTCCAAACCAACGTTCTGCACTGACGACGTTAGCTGTTTCTCTCGCTAAACAAAACGAGCTTGATGTTTGAAAGCGGCATCTATTGCTCGAAGCTATAACTAGTTTATTCAATCTCGGCACATTCGACACTAGTTCACGTTTACAGCAGCATTATTACTGTGGACAAAAATATAAGTGTAATTTTTAAGAGGAGGAAATACCAATTGCTCTAGAATTTTTAACTGCTTTTAATATACTAATCGCCCGCAGTTGCTTGTAATGTTAAAAATCGGGGTTCATTATCTGTGTTGGACGCAGCACATATAGTCCATGGTTTTGTAGTTTTGCGCTTAACAACAAACAAACAAAACAAAAATATAGTAATTTGCATAACTAATACTGAGTTTTACTTTAAAAATTTTGTCGCGTATACTACATCAAATAAACGTGCTTAAGTTATGCATTGTATTTAATACTGACTTAAGTTAATTGGAACTTTTATCTTGTACAAAGTTAAGTTTCTCATTATAGTACTCTAATTGAATGACTCGGAATCGACCGAGCTCATGTATACAGCAGCATCACCAACAAAAACGAATAGGTTTGTTTCAGATATTCGCGCGAAGTTACACGAAAGCTATACGCGCTAGCCATCCCTAAATTTGAACTGATAGACTAGGGAGAAGGCAGCTGATCAGCAGCACCCTGCTAACTTTGGGGCTACTCTTTCTAAATTGGAACCCACGGCCCCAAAGTGTGAAGAGTAATTTTGCTACAATAGGACGTGAACCCATGGATCCTGCGTGTTAACCTTTAGAACACGCACAGATCATATAGGTAGGAGTCATATTATGGTTGCTAAAATACTTAGGCTGTATACCAAGCACCATTGGAGAAAAAAAGCATACTTGACAACCCTAACTATTTTTGAAGATAATCATACCGCTGTATGAAATATCAGCTAATTTTATATTAATTATATAACACAAAATATATAATTACACGGTGCAAATACATAACAGTTCATCCCTTAGTTAATTTTCTGTCGTAAGGCTATTTCATAAAATTTTCTAACCAGGCAAGAAGTTAGCAACCAATCTCCTTGGAGAGGTCGTTTATTAACGCCATTTATTTAAGAAAGTTACGATACCAACTTTTATTATAGCCTTACTACATAACGTAGCTACGACTAATTTTTTTATTATTGAAAAACAAAATATGAATCAGTTTTAGTAAAGTTATAATAGCCACCAAAAGGGAAAAGAGTTGTTAAGCAGTTTGTATTTTACAAAATTGTGAGTAAGAAACTATAATTGATGTGAATAAAAATAAAATATGAAACTATTATTAAATTATTGTTTAGCCGCCTATTCATAAAGTGGGTTTTCTCGGGGTACTCTCGTTTCCCCCACATTATATTCTTGGCAGAGGATTTTTATATCCCCGCCGCCCTGATGGACCATCTGTCCGATATCGGCCGTTTAGTTTAGTTTACTTTGCTCTTTACTTTTTATTGTTTACCGTTACTCTCACGTTTACCTTTTTAAATTTACATACCTGTCTGCATTAATTTCCTGTTTTCTCAAGTTAAGCCTATATTCCTAGGCCACGCGCGGGGTGAAGGAGGATTGTTTAATCTTCGAGCACCCTGGATTAGTAATTATTTCCTCGGGAATAATTATTTTTAAATCTAAATAACTGCTAGAAACGAACGAACTTGTGTTCTTTCTATGACTCCTCTATCAGGTTGTATCTTTTCGTTTTGGGTAACCAAAAAAAAAAGCGCTTGGGAAAAGAAAATAAATTTTATAACGTGGATCTAATATATAAATTTTACAAGAAAACATTTGGCAAGTTGTATGTGTATTTTTTAAATAATCACTAGTTGCTTTTTAAGAATCTCAGCCTTGATTTAGTGGATTATTTAGTTAAGAATTTTCATCGATTTTCATGTTTTATGCTCAAAACTCATTTTGTATTTTCACTAACAGATACTACAAATTGACTCGTGAATAAGATTAGTATGACACATAAAAAGGAACTTAAAAATAATGTTTGGTTTAATAATCTTTACGTCACTTCCAAACGTACAAAAATCATATGTGTTTTACTGTATGGAAGTGACATAAAAATACAGTTTAAAAGTTTACTATGCCTAATTGACAGTTCAATCTTAATTTTTAGTAAATACACATTTGATAAAAAGTGTTTGCTACCTCAAAAAAACATTGTATTTCATTAACAGTTATTTTCATAAAATTGAATAATTTTGAAACATGCTGTAGTAATTGAACTGCCTTGTTTGCTGTGATGTCCATGTATATTGGTGTTCAACAGTAAAGTATCCTCAAAACGCTGATTTAAAACTGTTAAGCCTAGAATGCATTGAACAGTCACAGGAAAAAAAAACAACAACAACACAAGTGAACAAACGAAACAAATATTTATTCATAATAATACGTGGGTTCGTCACCAAAATAATTGTTTCTGTCTTTCTGTTGTGACTTCAACCGGCTACTGGGGTGAAGAGGAAGCTTTCTAAGATCAAGACAAAAGAGGCCAAGAACAAGAGACAAACTTGTGTAAATTCGGTGACGAGGAACCTACTTTGAGACTAATAATGGCTGGAGATGGCTTGAATGAGTAATGAAGAAAAACTTTAATATAACGTTGTACATTTGCTGTTATGTTAAACTTATATTAAAGTTTTTCTTCATTACCCATTCAAGCCGTCTCCAGCCATTATTAAACTTGTGTAAATATCCCACTTTTATAGTAAGATAAAAGCCTTAATGTGGATCCCACAAGTAATTAGATTACATACTCCAACCTCATGTATACACCAATAATCTAAACCAACTTGTGTAGGTTTCTGAATCGCCTGTTGAAACAGGCTAACTTCGTAGAAGATTCATACAGACAAGTGCTTGACATGTTGTCTTGATGTTGCAATATGTGTACGACCTTGAGTCATCCCGTCAATATGGATGTAATCAACTACATTCAAAAACTGCATGGAAATTTATCTGAATAAAGAAATGTTCTAGAATATCTGTAAAAGTGCGAATTCAGTAGCTGCTTCATTTACGACACTGCATCTTGCGACTGAAAACTAGCGCCAATAATTCTTCTAGTGTGATAATAAGATAAACCCTGAAACTACTGACTTGTTTCCTTAACGCTGATTTTGCGCCAAACTGTATAATTTTAGTTATAACACTCGGTGAAAAGAACTAAGTTCCTCAAAAAAAAAGGTAGAAATCACTAAATTGTTTATGTAAAATACGTAGAGGACTCCTGCAGTAACTGATGGAGTTCATTTCAATGTTAATGTCATTTGTTTATTGTGTTTCATGTACAATTAGAGACCCTGTACCCAAAAACAATATAATGCTTAAAAAATGTATAAAAAATGCATTTAAATTGGTTTCAATTTTATGTTTCAGTAGTAAGGAAATGATTTAGAAAAATACGTTTAAATGGGTTTGATATATATATCATTGATTTTTTGTTTTATCTCTGAAAAGAAATAACATTTAAATTGAATCCCTCACATACATATATACATATAGATAGATAGATATTTGAATTTGATGACGAGGAACCCACTTTGTTCTATGCTTTTATATATATTCATGTGTCTCTGAAAAATACTTGTACCTGAGGATGACATAATCATGTCGAAACGTCGTACATTTACAATAAAGATTTTTTCGTTACCCAGTTAAGCCGTCTACAATTGTTTATATATCATCCTACCAAGAGCCAATAGTAGCTCGTCTCGGGCTGTGCACGGCCTGGGAGGGTCAGGTGCTATTTATACCTCTTCTTCCTAATAGTAACCCTGCATTTTTTATTTTATTTATTTTTTTCGTCCACTTGGCCCATTACAACGACGACCTCTCATCGAACTCTTTAACCTCGAGCAAGGTGAAGGAGGATTGCTAATCTTCGACCCCCCATTTGCTCTAAACTATTAACTTTACACCAAAAAATAACTGCCATAGACCATAGCCCTGCGATCTGGATCAGGCTTTAGATCCTTTCATTGGGATCTGGAAGGTATAATAGCTCTCCTATAACACTTCTAGTAATTCAAATATCCCGGGATTTACTCAGTGAACTCTTTACAGATGAAAGGGGTTGAAAGGAAGCTATGCCATATGGACATTACTTACCTTGCGTGTTCTGTGATAAGAAAGAAGGGGGGGGGGGGTTGAACGTTGCACAATTATGTCCAAGGTATCTGTAATGATTCTTTAGAAAAGACGATAAATTATCACTTATGTCAATAAATAAATTCGCACGTGCATATACTTGGGGTAAGATTTTGGCGATCTGATATCGATCGATGTCATGGCTAGTAGTGGCCTATACAACGTTGTCATGGCCACTAGCCTGTACAATCACCTATGTTTAATTTTTAATTTCATTTATTGCTATTTATACTAATTAGTTTATTTGTTTTGCTTCTTCTGTAAATTTGTTGCCGTCTTTAGGGAAGTCCTAATGACGTTTTGTGGCGATAGGGGCGGAACTCGAGTTTTTGTTGATTGCTATGCTAGAGTGTTATCAGTAAAGTTAGGGTGACCGACCATACGTCCCTGATTTCCAGGAAAAGTATCTGGAAAGGGAATGTTGTCCCCAGGAGGAAAAAATGTCCTCGATTCAATAAATTACCCTTATATATCATTTATTATGAAGTCTGCAACATGAATAAATAGAAATCAACATCCAAACAGTTTTTTTTTATTAGTTTAGGTCGTCGTGTGACGACACTGGCGCAGAAATTAATAAAATCCTATAACCCGAACGTTTTCGATAGGTGAACATTTCTTCAAACTGGGAATCCAGTTCATTCATTTCATCCAGTTTTTGGCCCGGCATGGCCAGGTGGTTAGAGCGCTCGACTCGCAATCAGAGGGTCGCGGGTTCGAATCCCCGTCACACCAAACATGCTCCCCCTTTTCAGCCGTGGGGGCGTTATAATGTGACGGTCAATCCCACTATTCGTTGGTAAAAGAGTAGCCCAAGAGTTGGCGGTGGGTGGTGATGACTAGCTGCCTTCCCTCTATTCTTACACTGCTAAATTAGGGACGGCTAGCGCAGATATCCCTCGTGTAGCTTTGCGTGAAATTCAAAAACAAACAAACAAACAATCATCCAGTTTAATTCATTTTACTAACTAATTAAAACCGAAAAAGAAAAATGTGTGCTCGAAACGTTTAACTGTCTTTTTAATAATAATATTACTCTCCTTAAGCTGACTTCTTTGTTTGGGACAGTGAGTACGTTCTAAGAGATAAGGACAAATCTGACTATTCAATTAGAATAGCACATGAATTAGCGGTACATGTTGTTGTCTAGCTGCATATAATACCACACTTCGAGACCTGTGAGTCCTAATGTTATGACAATTAAATATGTCATAGGGCATTCAGATTTTGTTCTTTTAGACCTTTGGCCTGTCCAGTGAGGAAGATTAATTCGTTGGTTCGCCACGCAATTCTTTTGAATAAAGTTAATTAAAGTAAAAATAAATAATATTAATGAATAATTGGTGTTAAAATAAATAAATAATATTGTGTTAATAATCCCTATCCCAAATCTGGTTTGTAAATAACCCGTACAAAATTTATAAAAGTCACACTACACCAACTTAATGTGGTTCACACTGCAACAGTTGGTATTGGGCAACATATAGACGCTTCTACCAGGGAGATCACGCCCCCCCCCCCATTTTTCTTAGTGGGGGTAATATGTGATTTCTTTCTCTCATTCGATGACGAGGAGCCCACTTTGAGACTAATAATGATTAGAGACGGCTTGAATGGGTAATGAAGAAAAACTTTAATATACGTTTAACATAACAGTAAATGTATAACGTTTCGACAAGGTTTTGTCATCATCAGGTACAAGTAGTTTACACTGACACGGATATATATATATATATATA
>NW_013669914.1:97221-98567 GCF_000517525.1 Limulus polyphemus
AATTTGACGTTGACAGGAATTTTGTGTTTAATGGCTAATTTTGTCCAAGTGTTGTACATTCTTCTTTACTTTACTCTTAAGGTGTTACAATTTCACAAGTGATTGTCAGGCACATTCCGTTTAGATTGAATAATTAAGTCATACTGGGCCTTGCATAGCCTGGTGGTTAGGATACTGGATACGCAATCTGAGGATCACGGGACCGAATGCTGTCCTCTAATATACTCGCCTTTTAAGCCGTGAGGACGTTATAATGTGACGAAAAATCCTACTATTCGTCGGTAAAGAGTAGCCCAAGAGTTGGTGTTGACTAGCTGCCTTCTCGTTAGTCTATCTCTCCAAAATTAGCGACAGTTAGCGCAGATAGCCCTCGAGTAGCATTGCGCGAAATTCAGCACAAACAAACTGAGCTGTATTGATCTTTTAAAAAAGTTTACGTGAATAAATCGGAAGTTTTTATTTTATGAATTACGAAAAGATTACAGCCGTAATACAAGTTCATAAATAATATATTTATGTAGATAATTGGCTCATAAAAGTAAGTTATTTCTTTTAAAGTGGAACAAACACTATCACGTTATATTACAAGTGACTTACGTTGTTTCGAAAAGTTATAAAAAAAGTTACAGTACGTAACTAAAAATATGTTTAAAACTGAAAAGTCTTACCACATACCGAAGCCTGCCTACTTATGTTCTACACAGAAACACAAAATGGCGTATTAAGTTCTGATATTATATTATCAAAATAATGCTGGGATGTTATTCTTATGTTTAGAATTAGCTGTCGCACACAGTAGTAAATCAAAGCCTAATATAACTTCTCAGCAATAAGCCAACCACAGAGTACATTCATTACATGTCCAAGACAGGAACAGCATGGATTAGCATGTCATTCTTTTAGAGGTAATTAAAGCTACTTATTATTGTGCTTATCTTTGAGCAGTCATATAAAGTGAGGTCCTTGGAATAAAAAGTAAAAGCTCTCAAGTGGTGGCTCAAGTAGACTTAACTCAAGCCAAGGTAAATTCAACCTCAAGGTACTAACAAGCTAAGCCTCTCTTTGCTCCACTTCTCTCCGACTCGCGCTCCAAAGCTGTGTAAATGGTGAAATTAAATTGTATTCTCTTTATTCAAATCTTGACACTCAGTATCAGTTGTATTCTGTTTATCCAAACTTGACACTCAGTGTAAGTTGTATTCTGTTGACTCAACTCTTGACACTCAGTGTAAGTTGTATTCTGTTGACTCAACTCTTGACACTCAGTGTAAGTTGTATTCTATTGACTCAACTCTTGACACTCAGTGCAAGTTGTATTCTATTGACTCAACTCTTGACACTCAGTG
>NW_013669915.1:0-1809 GCF_000517525.1 Limulus polyphemus
TCGTTATATTTCAACAACTCAACTTATGTACATAGTTGTGAATGGTGGTTTTTGCCTATTTTATAAATGATATAATTGTATTCTATGATATATCTTCTCGTTATATTTCAACAACTCAACTTATGTACATAGTTGTGAATGGTGGTTTTTGCCTATTTTATAAATGATATAATTGTATTCTATGATATATCTTCTCGTTATATTTCAACAACTCAACTTATGTACATAGTTGTGAATGGTGGTTTACATTTATTAACAAGCGTGATATACCAGTTTAATATTTTGTACAGTTTACTTGAACCACTGAATAAATTTAATGATTCTTTCCAGGTCACGTGGCACCACTTAGTTGCATATGTCTGCACGTGTGTGGCCAGAGTAAATAGAATAATATATGACGTTTATGTATATGCATATGCATGTCATTTGCTTTAATTCATGCTAGCATATTGTTTTAAATTAAATATACATAAGGCTGTATCTTATTTTAGTTACTTTTTTGTCGTGAATTGATTGTATTGAGATACCAATTCGCTTATGTATAATTAAGTTAATTAAATTAATAGTGTTCATAATTACTTTTTACTCTCATAACAAACTGATCTACTCTAAAGAAATAATTGATGTAATTAATATGTTTTATACTCTCTACAAAATCATGGATTCAACATTATTCATAAGAAAAATATCTTATGATACACTTACATATGTTTTTACACTCTATACAAAATCAGGGATTCAACATTATTCATAAGAAAAATATGTTATGCTACATTTACATATGTTTTTATACTCTATACAAATTCAGGGATTCAACATTATTCATATATATATACTCTATATAAAACATATCTAAGTGTACGATAACATTTTTCTTATGAATAATGTTGAATCCCTGATTTTGTATAGAGTATAAAACATATCTAAGTGTAAGATAACATATTTTTCTTATGAATAATGTTGAATCCCTGATTTTGTATAGAGTATAAAACATATCTAAGTGTAAGATAACATATTTTTCTTATGAATAATGTTGAATCCCTGATTTTATACTCTATACAAAATTCAGGAATTCAACATTATTCATATAAAAATACGTTATGATACACTTAGATATGTTTATATATTTTTTACGAAAACAGGGATTCAACATTATTCATAAGTAAAATCGCGTGATGAATGTCGCAAAAAAGAAAGGTCAAAAGTTCAAAGTAATATTGAA
Organism: Limulus polyphemus; assembly: GCF_000517525.1. Lineage (NCBI taxonomy): Eukaryota > Metazoa > Arthropoda > Merostomata > Xiphosura > Limulidae > Limulus > Limulus polyphemus. The sequence continues at coordinate 1,223 of NW_013669915.1, forward strand.
GACATCCCTTGTCAAGTATTATTCACAAGATGATATGTATAACGCTACCATATAAACACGAAGATTGATTATATATTCAACCTAACCAAACAATTGTACTAAAACATCGATACACCTGGATGAGTCAAAACACAAAATAAAAAATAAAACAGATCATTAGAGTTACTCTTGGATCCCTGTTAAAATAAACAGACAAGTTCAATTGATCAGAGAAACTCTTGGAATTATAAGGAAATTCACCCTCACATTTGTGCAAAATAGGGGTGGTGGTGGTGGTAGAATTACTAACCCTGCGACATTACCTTCTCCTTAGAAACATTAACTGTCAATCAGTGCACAATTATTAATTCTAAAGGTTTTTACTGCACAGTTAAAACATATAATGACAGATATCTTTTCTCACAATATTTGATTAACTTCACAGCATCCAGCCACATATCCTTCCCTGCATTCATTATATGTCATCCATTAGCAAGCAGTGTATGTCATAGAGGAAAGTTGTTACCTTATAGGTAATAACAATATATGTTATACAGAGTAATTGTTACGTAATAAGTAACAACAATATATGTCACACAAATTAATTG
>NW_013669915.1:2731-6443 GCF_000517525.1 Limulus polyphemus
GATAAGCTATTAATTCTTAAATTTAAATGATTCCCACAGCTTAGTTGTCGTAGTTATTAATCTAAATTGGAAAACATTGAGATATAGAAATCTGACGAATACAGGAAAATAGTATATCAACCTTCCTTATTAACATCATAAGATGTCAAACAGACGTATACAGCCAACATAATATTTGGTTGCCTCTTTTAATTTTTGTAAGAAATATATCCGTGATACGTGGAAAATTAACGCACTGGACCCATTTGACCTAAACCTTAGAACTATGGGTTCATAACACACATACACACGGTGGTAATAAAATCATTAATCAGGATAATCTTTCACCCCTGTCAATTCAATTTTACATACAAATTGTATGATGACGGAAGATTTTAAAACATCATAAAAACTAAAATTTAATTATGAATACAACATTATTAGATTACTGGGGCTGTCTAGCTAGAAATGTGTGACATATTTAAGTATCATCAACAGCTGTCTATAGTTGATTTTCCTTTCTGCCATATGCTTTAGCAGAATATTGTAAATATGACTTTTCTGTCGGTTTTCAAGAACTAACTCTTTGCTTATCACTATGGTTACGGAGTCAATCCTTTCGACAAACTTATAGACGAGTCTTATAAAATAACTCGGAGTAAGCTTATTTTTATCAATATGGTTACGGAGTCAATACTTTCGACAAACTTGTAGACGAGTCTTATAAAATGGCTCGGAGTAAGCTTATTTTTACGAGGTAGTTTTGTAAGATATCAAACAGGCTTATGTGACCAATATGGTTAATGTATGCTTCTTTATAATTACACAGGTTAAAAGTTCTGTCCTTCTTATTGTAATACAATTAAAGAATCGTGATTTGTAAGCGAAATGGTGTTTTAAATTGACCCCTTCTAATATAGCTTTGTGATGCTAATTTCTCTTATTTTCCAATTATAAAAACAGGCGAGGTAAGCCATATTAGCGTTTCCAAGAAAAACTTGTCTGTATTCTTGGAACCTAGAGAAGAAAACAAGGGAAGTTGTGATTCAAGCAAGTAAAAAATGGCTACTCCACGACAAGCTACCAGTCGCACACTGAAGGTAGTGAAGAAAGATAAAATTTTTGTTATCTGGAGTATTCCAAGAAAACGGGACTCCATTGTACTTAACATAGGAATCTCCCTTCGAATTTTAAACAAAACAATTCTTTTTATCACTATGGTTACGGAGTCTAAGCTTACTCCGAGCTATTTTATAAGACTCGTCTACAAGTTTGTCGAAAGGATTGACTCCGTAACCATAGTGATACGTATCAGGCCAGGTCCCTTCGTACTGTATCTCCACTCCAACATCTTTAATAGTCTTAAGAATAGTGCTTGCTACTTCTCGAAATCCACGGTCTGGTGTTGTTGAGTAGAGGAAGGCGACCTTCTTCCAATTGAAGTTCAGAAGGAGAGAAGCTACAGATTTGGAGATCTGTGTGTCCGGAGGTCTAGTCCTTGCAAATGTTGGAAACAACAGTTTGTTAGATGTTTCATGATGAGCACAGAACTAGAAGAAAACAAAATAAAAACAGTTATCAGCATTTTCAGTTCGTGCTAAGATCAGAAGTATTATTTGGTGTTCGACAGCATTTTTCTTGGGCACAAATCGCTATCCGATTATTATTAGTTTGACCGGTTAATGCGAATACATATAGGCAAAAAAAAAAAAGGATCCCCCAGTAAGTCAGTTCTAAGTTTACAGACTTGCAACGCAAAAATCTGGTGTTCAAATCCCCGTGCATAGCTTATTGTGTAGCCTTATGCTACATTAAACACGAAAAAAAGCAAAATATTTTTACGAAAATCAAAAATTCAGCCATAAGGTGCCCCCCCCTCCCCGATGGGACAGCGGTAAGCCTACGAACTTGCAACGCTAAAATTCGGGAATCGATATCCCGCGGTGAACATGTAGCAAATAGCCTAAAGTGGCTTTGCTCTCATACAAACAAAAGCAATATTCCAAAATGTTAATTTTCAGCGAACTCGTATTTAGAAACCCTTTTTAAACTAAGTGACTAAAGCGAAGTTTGTAAAACAAATTAAAAAGAAAAAGAAATTAAACACATTGAAATAACTTTAAAATCATCATTTTGAAATTCACAATCAGATAGTTCTAAAGCTTTCAAAACGGACTGTGTCTCTGTTTAATTAAATTGTTTGTCGTACTTTTTTGTTTTTGTTTTTAAGTTAAGCACAAAGCTACACAATGGGCTATCTGTGCTATGCCCACCACGAATATCGAAATCCGGTTTCTAGCGTTGTAAGTCCGCAGACATACCACTGTGGCCTGGCGGGCAATATTTTTTACCAGCCACAGGGATTCATGTCTATTTCATGTGTCTTACAAGTATTTGTTCTCACATTTCAAGACTTGCATTAAATGACTTGTATGTTATTGTATAACATCAAGATGCACAATGAGACAAAAATCATATATAAGATAAACAGATAAATCATATTCAAGTTTCTCTCTTCGTTCTTTACTTAAAAAAACTCAGAAACTCAGTGGGATGGACTTAGCATGGAAGTTTATCTTGACTACTGTAATAATACTTTTCATATGCTAAGGAGACCGGATGACATTAATTTTCGGTGTCCCCAGGAGAAAACTGTCCTGAATCCATGGGAAAATAATCTTATTTATTGTTATTCTAGTTTCGTATGAAAGATTCAACTTATAACTTACCTTTTGACTGTCATAGTGTTATTTCAACTGAAACTAAATACTTATCACCATTATTATTTATTGGCTTATTTATGTAAATTTTCCGAACATTCGTTTCACGAGGCCTGGCATAGCCTGGTGGTTAGGGTGCTCATTATTTCATTAACGGTGATACATTAAAGCATTCACTCATTATGATATGTTAATGAATTTCCTTAGTCCGATGGGCCTGACATACTAATAGTTGGGGCGCTCGGTTCGCAATCGCGGATTCGAATCCCCATAACACCAAACATGCTCGTCCTTTCAGCCGTGGGGGCGTTATAATGTGACGGTCATTCCCACTATTTACTGGTAAAATAGAAGCCCGAGAGTTGGCGGTGGGTGGTGTTGACTATCTGCCTTCACTCTAAATTAGGCACAATTAGCCCTCAAGTAGGTTTGAGCGAAATTCAACAACAAACAAACAAGCTTCACAAAAACTGAAATTAATCTCAAAGCCGTATGATATTGGAATATTTTTCGAAGTCCCCTAATATATGGGGTTTTTGTTTAAACTTGAACTCTCCCTTATGTCTCTAAGTTTCAATATATTTAAACTCTTAATAATCGGACACGTAAGGTACCATAGTCTCCCACATAAATCCTTCATACTTATATATTCATTGTGAAATTAAATAACATCTAATTGGTTTAAACTGTAAAGCAAAATATATCTAAGAATTATAAAATATTGTACAAATACACAGGAATCTCTTGTATGGAAGTTAAGTTTTCCAATGTGGCCTGATTATTAAAATTAGAATTTACATTTACCTAGTTTTGTTTTAAAGTCAGAAGACATTTACTGAATAGTATTGAATAAACTATGATTATGTATATATGTATGTGTATGTATATATCTATGTATATGTATATGTCTGTATGTATATATCTATGTGTATGTATATGTATATATGTATATATCTATGTGTATGTATATGTCTGTATGTATATATCTATGTGTCTGTATGTATATATCTATG
>NW_013669915.1:7429-16607 GCF_000517525.1 Limulus polyphemus
TATATGTATGTATATATCTATGTATATGTATGTATATATCTATGTATATGTATGTATATATCTATGTATATGTATCTATATATCTATGTATATGTATCTATATGTATCTATATATCTATGTATGTATATATCTATGTATATGTATCTATATATCTATGTATGTATATATCTATGTATATGTATCTATATATCTATGTATATGTATCTATATGTATCTATATATCTATGTATATGTATGTACATATCTATGTATATGTATCTATATATCTATGTATATGTATGTATATATCTATGTACATGTATATTTTTAAACCTACAAACATCTCTTGCCGTGCGACCCCTTACTTCAAATACTCGCTCTGCACTTTGGGGTCATGGGTGCGTTATGTGAGTGACAGCCAAATCCCACTATTTGATCAGACGAGAACTGCCCTAAGGTTGGAGGAGGCTGCTGCTGACCAGATTGCTTCCCTCCAGTCTATCAGCTCAAAATTAGAGACGACTATAGGCAGAAAGCCCTTTGTTTAGCTTCGTATAGGAACTTTGAAACAAACAAACTTTTTACGCATAACTATATTGACTTTTCGTTCCTTATTACTGAAACTTCTAATTCTATTTCTTCTCGATTTACTTGGTAAAGCTGAATTCATTACACACTAAACTTCACCATAAATCAGGTGTTAAATCAGGGAAATTCCTTTCCTTTTCACAGCGTGGCAGTCTATACACTTGTTCCTTAATTAATGCTTTCAAGCATGTTGATAGTGTAGAATGTAGACATGGGAAACTTATGTCTCGAGTGGAGCTAACGGCATCCCTCGGGTGCGTCAGATCTGTAAAAATATCACATAGTTTTACTGAAAACCACGCAGCTCGTAAGTGATCTGTATTGCAGTGAACACAAAAATACAATTACTGTTTTCTGAAAAATAGTTTAATTGATGTGTTTGATAACATACTTTGAGGTTTCATGTTCCAAGCTAAGAAAACGAACATTTAATGAAACTACTCCATACTTGCGACCATAGGTTTTAGCTTACGAAACAATGGCTGTTATTCAAACTTAATGTAAAAATATCTGCGTATATCATGCAGTCATTTTTTTTTTAATATTAAGTTACTTTACTTAATAAATTAATGATAAGACTTCTGGCTTTTAGTTTTTATTCATTCAGACATGGGAAATCCAAGGGAATGTTTTTGATAATTTTTCTAGTTACATCGTAAAATATATTTATCATTCCCCCGTCCTCCCCTATAGAACTTCTTTCCATGATGTTCAATTGAATCGTGGGACTGTTTGTTTGTTTTGAATTTCGCGCAAAGCTACACGACGGCTATCTGCGCTAGCCGTCCCTAATTGAGCAGTGTAAAACTAGAGGGAAGGCAGCTAATCATCACCACCCACCGCCAATTCTTGGGCTATTCTTTTACAAACGAATAGTGGGATTGACCGTCACATTATAACACCCCCACGGGCGAAAGGGCGAGCATGTTTGGTGGGACTGGGATTCGAAGCCGCGACCCTCAGATTGCGAGTCGAGCGCCCTAACCAACTAACCATGCCGAGCCCGTGTGAGTATAAAGAAATGAAATATAAGACAAATTACTTTAAAAAAGTTTGTACCGAACATATTACATTTGATTATAATTATTACAGCTGAGCTTCTTAACAGACAGACAATTTATGTATGAAGTTTCTCAAAGATACCTTATCTTAGCTATATGTATAAAGTGAAAACGTTTTCTGTTTCTTTGTATCAATTTTTCACGCCGATCTCAACCAAACTTGGCATGCAGCTTTATGGCTGCCTAGACGTGTGTTTGTGTGAGGGCTGCCTTTCGAAACTGACCCCTCCCCCCACGTTACTCTCTGTCTGTGTGTGTGTGTGTGTGTGTTTGCCTTTCACGCCTAAAGTTTTTGACCAATTCAAATCAAATTTCACATGCATTATCGGCCCCTTTAGTGACTGAAACGGGGAAATTTCGACAGAAATCCCCTTTGTTACCCCTTTATTTGTCCTCCCCATACTATTCTAATGATCTCTACAAAACTTCGAAGACACATTTCAAGTACCCCGGGGAGTGACGTAAGGGGGTCAGTGTACGGAGTTGTACTCCAAATGTCACTCCCCAGGGGCCTCTTTGTCTTCCCCATGCGTTGAACTGGTACGTCAGCTAGTTTATCATAAAACTACACAAACGCTAAATATACATATAGCCTTGGTAGTAACTTTAACTCATTTTCATCCAGTTAGATAGTGGTCGGTTGTAGTAACTTTATGTGTTTCTACAGTAGATACGAAAGACTTCAAGCGCCATTACGATCTTATAAAGAAATGTTTGTGCCAAGTCTCCTGATGTAAAATTGATTAGAAACAGTAAAATGTCTCTAGTTTCGTTTTTTGTAAAGCTTACTTTCCCAAATATAACGTTATTAACTCAGTAGTCAACATACAGGATTGATACAGATTTCTCATTAAAAACGAATGGCTAGATACTATAAGTTAATTACTCTCCAGGTAGTTCTAACTGTATATTCCAACAACATCCCTTCGTGTTCGTGTTTCAAAGACCAATTAGAAGCACCAGTCTTTGTGAAAATTGAAATACTAAGAAAAAATCAGTCTTGGGAAACAAAAGGAGCACGGTACTCTGATGCTGGACAATTCGTAAAAACAAGTACCACATACGAAATAAAATACAGTTGGTACAAATAGGAACATTGCTGACGACAGACTCAATCGAGTTGCATTCCATTACACTTTTTATTTCTTCGAAAGTGATTACTTATTAATGGTTTTAGTGGTAACTATTCGGCCATTCACATACACTACAGAAAAACTATAACTAATCTTAATATGTTCGTTTAACATGATGAAATACAGTAGGATTGTTTGATAATACCTTCACAACACGTTTCGGGAAAAGAGAACCTATTTTTTGTTGTAATTGAAAATCCCACCCACTACTGTGAACACAACAGGACTGCTTTCACAAAACGTTTCGGGGCAATAGAACCTTATTCATATTGAAATTGAAAATCCCACCGTCTAACTGGGAAAAGCGACCAGCGCGTGTAAATTAATTTATAAGCCCAAATATTGTGATTTGTTCCTCAAATGTATGGTTACAAAAGTTTTTGTTTGTCTTTTGGATTTCGTGCAAAGCTATACGACGTCTATCTGCCCTAAATGTTAGTAAATTTGAGAAAATAATCAACACCATCTATAACCAACTTTTGGAACTATCTTGGCACATTGAATAGTGGGATTTAATAACGCACCTGCTACTCCAAAGTGAGGAATGTAATATTTTTGGCAGTAACGGGTTGTGAACCATGGAATTTCAGTTTCACTGTCTGACATATTAACAACTAGGTCACGCTCGGCCTCAAGTTAAAAAAATAAGTACTGTGAAAGATATTAGAATGTCAGAATATCCAGCAGAGGAAGTAATTTTTAAATTTACGAATTTACTGTTTATTGATCTAGTGATTTATTGATTTATTTTGTTTATTGATTTATTGTTTAGTGATGGGCAGAGCACAGATAGCCCATTGTATAGCTTTGTGCTTAATTACAAACAAACAATATTCGTGGCTCTCCAGTGGCACAGCGGTATGTCTGCGGACTTACAACGCTAGAATCCGGGTTTCGATACCTGTGGTGGGCAGAGCTCAGATAGCTTTGTGTAGCTTTGTGTTTAATTACAAACAAACAATCATTTTCCAAGAGGCAAGTCCATGAAAGTGAAATTATAATAATAATAATATCACAGGGTAATTAATACAATAGTTTAAAGTATAAATAAAGCTGATAAGATTAAAGTTCTAGTATCTTATAAGTAAAAATATGTTGATAGTTATAGCCTCTGAGCACTCGTATCATTGCGAGATTGCGCCATTAGTCACGTGCCTGAGACAGTGTGAATTTGTTCGTAGCAACGGTTCAGTCGAAACGAGGCAGGATGCAATATGCCACCAACAAATGTTTAACCCATTCAGTTTCAGGGACTTTCTATTGAACAGCATCCTGTACCAGTTTCCACCACTACGCACGTGACGTAATTGTGGAACGTGGCGATATTCGCCATTAACATTATGTTATTTCCTGTAGTATTTTTTTTTAACTGCTTCTATCTTCTGTTTTGGTGTTACAGTATTAATTGCATGCTGAGAAACCGAGGTGCAATTCTCTTGTATATTACGGAAAGTATGCAAATTATACAAGAATGTTGTAAATAGAAAGTTAGAACTTATTGGTTTTCAATATCATTCGCCCCTTTGAGTTTCGCTTTTATCTCATTATGTCAATCTTAACTGTTCAATATATCATAGTGACATCACTTCGACACATTGTTGCCTCCCAGTGGCTTAGCACTAAGCCTGAAGATTTATAACGCTAAAAACCGGGTTTCGATACTCGTGGTGGGCACAGAGCAGATAGCCCATTGTGTACTTTTGTGCTTAACAAGAAAGAAACAATAGAAACATTGTTATTTTAAAAGGCTTAACGCAATGATCAAACGTCGAAGTGATTATTTAAATTTATGAATATTTTGTTATATAAAACTAGGTAATTATAAAATATAATCTATTTCGCTGGTATGTCAAAATAAGGGGCCTGGCGTATCCTAGTGGTTAAGGCGCTCGACTCGAAATCTGAGGGTCGCAGGTTCGAATCCCCGTCTCCCAACATGTTTGTCCTTTATAAACGCTGACTGGGACAACATGCTCGACCCCTCACTAGTGGAGTTGAGGCCGAAAAAATATCTAAACTAAGGGGGTAATAAATGGTAAAGTTCAAGAATTTTATTGTTTGCTTGTTTGTTTGTAATTAAGCACAAAGCTACTCAATAAGCTCTCTGTGCTCTTTACACCACTGGTATCAAAACCCAGATTCTAGCGTTGTAAGTCCGCAGACATACCGCTGTGCCACTGGGGAGGGCTTATTATTAGTAAAAGTGTTTGTTTATTTGTAATTAAGCACATAGCTTCACAATGGGATATCTGTACTGTGTCCACCACTGGTATCGAAACCCGGTTTTTAGTGCTGCAAGCCTTCAGAATGACCACTGACCCACTGGGAGGCGTTAAAAGTAGAACAAGTTTTGTAAAATACGTTTTTTTGTGGGAACCTGACTGTGTTTTACTCTGAAAATCAAAATGTCTTATATAAAATTACCCAGGCTGCAACAGGTCAGTTGGAAAGGCTTATTACAAAATAATTCCAGGTGAAAGCTAACAGATGGCTCATTTTTATATCAAATGTTTCTGATATACAAACAACTTTAAGAGTAAATCAAGCCTTCCACATATTGTACAATTAGTAAAAGTAGCTATGTAATTATTCATTTGTTGTTATTAAATCCACTTATTGCTATTTGTTTGAGATTACTTGTTTCGTTCATGCTAGATTTGTAGTATTAAAAGCGCTTAATTATACAATGCATTCTCATTTTCTTTTATATAAGAACGTAAACACAACACATTTATATAGCTATGTCCCATTGATAGGTTGATTTTAAGTTCATCAGTCTAAGTAGGTCGCTTGCTCTAATCGGAAATTGATATCTATATAAATATAATAGCATTCTTTGTTGTATGTCCATATAATTACTTCGCAGGGTGTGGATGGATCTTCACCAAAAATTGGTATGGAGGTTCAATAGGTCCATGTGGGGGTACACACAAATTTTCAGTTTTGTATTTTGCGTTTGGCGGTTTTTATGGGCGTTTTTTACAACTACTTCGTCCCTTGCTGATGGATCTTCACCAAATTTGACTTGATGGTTTGCCGTGTCCATGTGAAAATACATGCAAACTTGCGGTTTCAAATTCTGTGTTTTGTAGTTTATATGGGCGTTTTTTTACAATTACATATAAGGGAAGCAACTTTTCGGATCCTAAGATAACCTTTCACTAATCATGAATTTACATAACTTCCGTGTACTCCAGCTAGTTATGCAATATTTATTATGTTATTAAGATTAAGATTAGGATTAAGATTCCCGAGACTTAAGTAAATGGTTTTATTTACCAGGAGTTTTGTATTACAGAAGTATAGGCTTAGCTTAATTATGTCTCGTTGTTATGGAAACACTGACCTTTCAACATAGACTTTATTAGGTTTAAAGAACGTATTATAAAATTTATATGGAAGAAACAATAACTTGAAACGGGCTATCTGTAATCTGCCCACCACGGGTATCGAAACCCGATTCCTAGCGTTGTAAGTCCGCAGACTGTGCCACTGGGAGGGGGGCAATATTAGAAAACCAGCGTTAGTTCAGTTCTATAATAAATGGCAAATATATTGTAAAATTGTTATATCAGGACTTTTCCCTAGAATACTTCAAATTTGACATAAGATACTATACTTAGAGTTAATATACGAGTCCTCGTGGTCTCAGCATCCGTTTTAACGGAGTATGATATGACATATATTGTCACAGATTCGTAGAAAACGTCTTGCAGTATGACAATAAGAATCGTTCTAAAAATCGCATTTATATAATTTATAAGACTCTGTGGAAATAGAATTACGCTGTTTCGAGACTCATTTTCATTCCCGTCACCTGTAAGCTAGGCGGGAAACATACACTACACACACTAAGATTGCTTATATGGTTACCATACCACATCACCATTTTGCATGTCATTTTCTTTATATGGCTCACATATATACTCAGAATTGCTTGCTTCAGTTTGATTTTGATTTCCCTCCTAATGGCTTGAAAATAACAAACGGTATAACCCAAAACTCGAAAAAATATTACTCCATTTTAACAGATGTTAAAGCCTCCAATTTGTTTTATTGTTATTGAGTTTCTCCTGAAAAATTCATGACGTTATTTTTTATGCTAATAACTAACTCGTACTAAGCTGCAATTTTCAGGACATAAAGCCGTTCCGTCTCAGACTTATTCCAGTTATCCAACGCCTTGAATGAACAAGATAAATTTATTTAAATAAACACTAAAAAGTGAATTATATATATATATTAATGGTCAGTTATAGGCACAAAATATGTTTCTGTTTTCATCTACTAAAAATGCCACGATTTGATTTTATACTTGGTAGTGTAAACCAAAATGCAAAGTTTTTTGTTTTTTGTTTTGATCCAAAAATGCATTTTTTTATGGTATAAGCTTTATTAAAACTCGAAAAAAAAAGAAAATAAACACTAGGAAAATATTTTCTCTAAACCAGAAAAAAAGTATTTATATTTTAGTGTTTCTCTCGTATCTAAGGCATCATTCTGAAAATGTTTTCTATATTTTAGTCTTCACGTGACTGTATTTTACGAGACCTGGTGTTAGCCGAAAGGTCTCGTTGGCATTAGATATGTCATATGTGTTTTGGCCTTATTACATGTTCTTCTTTGCTTTCACTGATACGTTCTTAGAATTAAAATGTTCCAAAAGTCTCCACTGTAAGATCTGACGCAATTCTTGTTATTAAAGTGTCTCTTCCACTTACAATCAAACACATGGAACGTATCTCACACACTTTTGAATTCTTTAAAGTGATAACGTACTAAGATTTAAGTGCTTAGTTTAAAAAAGAAACGTTTTTACTTGGTATTTTTGTGACTACATATATAAGAAAAATAACCAGGATAAAAATCATAGTTATCCTCAGTTCTCAAACTTAACAGAGAAGGGGAACAAAGAATGAAGAAGTAAACTCCTCGTTTCTAAACTTAACAGAGCAAGGGGACCAAAGAATAAAGAAGTAAACTCCTCGATTCCAAACTTAACAGAGCAAGGGGACCAAAGAATGAAGAAGTAAACTCCTCGTTTCTAAACTTAACAGAGCAAGGGGACCAAAGAATGAAGAAGTAAACTCCTCGTTTCCAAAGTTAAAAGAGCAAGGGGACCAAAGAATGATGAAGTAAACTCTTCGTTTCCAAACTTAACAGAGCAAGGGGACCAAAGAATGAAGAAGTAAACTCCTCGTTTCCAAACTTAACAGAGCAAGGGGACCAAAGAATGAAGAAGTAAACTCCTCGTTCCCAAACTTAACAGAGCAAGGGGACCAAAGAATGAAGAAGTAAACTCCTCGTTCCCAAACTTAACAGAGCAAGGGGACCAAAGAATGAAGAAGTAAACTCCTCGTTCCCAAACTTAACAGAGCAAAGGGATCAAAGGGTGGAAAAGTAAACTTTATGGAAGCACTTCACTGAACAAAGTAGAATTTTTCTCAGGTTATAAGAAGTAAAACCAAACTGGTGGGCTATAACTTATAATGTCACTTACTGTAGAGGCAGAGTTACTTGCATTATTAAATTGTCTAATGCAACATTTCATAATTACCAAACTAATTTATATTCTGTACTGTTGTTTCGAACAGAAAAAAAAATGTGTTTATCCATATAATTTTTCTTTCTAATGCTAATGTACAATTTCACTTCTTAAACGCATTTCCTCCACTATCTGTGTAATTAAACATTATCTACATTTCTCTATCCCAATAAATAAGATGCAAGTGGATAACTGGGGAGTCATCAGCTGCAAAACTGAAGTGGATAATTGAGGAGTCTGCAGCAACTTTTTTTTTTTTTTTGAAAAGGAGGCAGACGTTAATTGCGTATGCTGTGCAAACAAAGTGATTAATATGAGTATTTATACATAATCTTGTGAGGTTAATGTATGGTGTAATCATATTAGCATCGAAAAGACGCCTGTTATTAAGCAACATGGAGTGGATTTGGGGTTTCAGCCAACGATGTTTAAACATAAGTTAACATGTTGGTTTCGTAAATTATTTGATTAGTAGCTGCGTGTTAAAATTTGCTTTTATAAGAATGGGTGATGCTTGATTTAGGCTTAGATTCACTATCAAATTAATAATCACACGTTCATAGTAAAGCTAAATTATGTCCATAAAATTAGTTTTTATAATAATGGGTGATGGTTGATTTAGGCTTAGCTTCACTATCAAATTAATAATCACACGTTCATAGCAGAACAAAATTATCTACATAAAATTTGTTTTTATAATAATAGGTGATGCTTGATTTAGGCTTAGATTCACTATCAAATTAATTATATTATTTGTTTTTGAATTTTCGCGCAAAGCTACACGAGGGCTATCTGCGCTAGCCGTCCCTAATTTAGCAGTGTAAGACTAGAGGGAAGGCAACTAGTCATCATCAACCACCGCCAACTCTTG
>NW_013669915.1:16742-19276 GCF_000517525.1 Limulus polyphemus
TGGGATTGACCGCCACATTATAACGCCTCCACGGCTGAAAGGGCGAGCATGTTTGGTGTGACGGGGATTCGAACCCGCGACCCTCAGATTGCGAGTCGAGCGCCCTAACCACCTGGCCATGCCGGGCCATCAAATTAATAATCACACGTTCATAGCAGAACAAAATTATCTCCATAAAATGTGTTTTATAATAATGGGTGATGCTTGATTTAGGCTTAGATTTACTATCAAATCAATAATCACACGTTCATAGCAAAGCTGAATTATCTCCATAAACTATGCTGTTAAAATTACAGAAGGGTGTAGTTTACTATTATTTACGGTTACATTTAAAGAAATTTAAAAACCATGCTCTAATAACGTTTAAATAGGGCTAAGTTATAAACCGTTAAACAAATACCTAATAAAATATTCATTTATGAAAAGACGAAAAATGTATTAATATTTATTTATGGAATCACAGTTCTGTGTATTCCATTCAACAGTTATAATTCGGGGAAGTATTCAATTGACAGCCATTATTTATGGATTAAGAATTACGTGCTTACGACCCGCATCTTTTTCTTACTTAGATCTATTACCAAGGCACAAAACTCCCACGTGTTACACTTAAAAGACAAGAGAGGAGAAGAGACTCAAAGATGGGAATCTTCGTACTAAAACCAAATTCCTAAAACTGTGTGCTTGATAGAAAAGTTGTGAAATTTTCAAGCCGAAGAACCAGAGAAAGACAAAAATGTAAATATCTGGACAAATAAAACCGTAATATATCAGTTTAAGAAACTAAAGGAATTGGAAGAAACGGAAAGAAAATATGTTCGACATATGAGCATAAATGAAATAGAATTAATTTATGATTATTTGGTCCAAGATAAAACAAGGGTTAAAAAAAGACAATAATACACATTTGACTTAGACTAGCGATGAATAATTAACAAAAAGGTCTAGAAAAATATGAAATTATTCGTATTTCTGCGACTTTTGTATAAGAATGAAAAAAAAAGGGCAAGAAATGAAAAGTTAGAAAAATTTAATATAAACGTAAGTAACGGTTAAGCGAAGTTTGTGTAAGGCTTAAGAAGATACAACTTTTATACCCCCCATCTTATGAAATACGTGAATATTTATAACAGTATTGACTTATTACATTTATTCCACATCTAAATTAACTTAAAAAGTATAATATTTGTTCTCCAAGAGTCATTTTCGTATAAAAATTCACTGTTTTTTCCTTTAGGATTATAACTTTGTTGTGAAATGCAAAGCTACACCATGGAATACCCGAGCTTTGACTATCGCGTGGAGAATCGAACCCCTGATCTCAGCATCATAAAAACTCAAGTTTATTGTTGAGTAATCAGGGGGGCTTCGAACTGAATATAGATAGGTAAAATCCTAAAACTTTCTTTATTTATCACAAGTTTTTGTTTTGTTTTCGTAGTTTATCTAATATTTTGTTATTACTATGTGAAGCTACTTTGTTATCTCCAAAATAATTTTATTCTAGGCTACGTGCCCTCTGAATTTATCACGTCTCCCTTATCGACACTCAGTGACCTTGTTCAAGTTTAATCTAAAATAATCAGAATAGCAAGAACAAATGAAATATAAATGATTTAGGACTAAATTCGGTTTCTTGTGGTTCCAAGTAGTTACTTGTTAGATAGACAAGATATTCTATCCTACTGGAAAGAAAGAAGAAGGTATATAAGTCTGGGGAATTTCTTGGGGAGCTCGATGATTATTTTTGCCATATATCTCGCAATAATATATTATCAACTTATTGATAGAGAGAGGAACAAGGTAACCATTAATTAAGGCGTCATCAACAAAGAGATGAGTAATATGTTTCCTGGAGATGTATATATGCAGAGTAAAATCCGGGGAACCGAGGGAGTTAAACAGTTTATCAGATAAATCTTCATTCGCTAACCTTTTCCCGAGACATAATAATATAAATTATAATTATTAACTGATGTGGGTCCTTTAGCCCATAATGTTCCTGATCCATACTGCCATTTACTGTCTGCCTTTGGTATTGAAACAGGAAAATGATAAGTATTGAAGAAAGAGATTGTTCTTATAGACTCTGTTTGTTTGTTTTTAAGCACAAAGCTGCTACACACTTACAACGCTAGAAACCTGGTTTCGATACCCGTGGTGGGCAGAGCACAGATAGCCCATTGTGTATCTTTGTGCTAAAGTACAAATAAACAAACAATGGGCTACCCTGCTTTGTCTACCACGAGTATTGAAAATTGGTTTTTAGAGTTACCCTCCGAACCACTGGGGGTGGTGAGGGGTTATAGAAAACAATACAGTTTTGTGATTTTAATACATATTTGTTAATGTTTGATATTCAGTACGTGTGATGGAGTGAGTTAAAAGTTCACTTGCATTAATTTTAGATTGTTACCAGAAAATTTATTTCTCAAGTGTGTGTTTTTCTAGTGAAAAATCGTTAGCGCAATCTATCGTTACTTCTTGAGCACTATATATATATATATATATATATATATATATATATATAGTGT
>NW_013669915.1:19348-23924 GCF_000517525.1 Limulus polyphemus
GGTGTCCTTAACAACTACGAAGGCTCAACTGATTTACTATAAACACATGGGTTACCTAGATATAAAACATGGATATTTCTGTGAAATATATTTCTTGACCTTGACGAAAATATTATTCTAATCCCTAAATTATCTTATTTGTGTTTTCTTCGAATCGCTAAATAATATTACTATTAATATTATATTTTATTACCCTTTAAGCTTTCGGTATTTCATTAGACACATTTGGATAATTCGAAGGGGAATACCTTATGTTTTTTCATTGTTTCTGCCATTGCAAACTTGTTAAAACAATAATACACTCTGAACAATGTTCTAAGTTAATGCTTAGTGTGAAGAAAACGTCCAAACGTCAGTTATTCAACTAGCCTTGGTAAGTATCACATATTCGAAACTTTCGAAAGCTTCCAAACAATGCGTTTCTATAAAACCAGTGAGACACTAAAGTATTAGCTTTCAATGTCTATAATGATAATAGAACTTACTGTCTGTAATTATTCATTTTATTTTGTGAAAATGAATATTGGATTCCCCAGATTTGAAATATTCAGTTTTATCTTCTTTGAAAAAAGGTTTAATTTGAATACATGTTTTATCGTCGAATAAATCTCGAGATATCAAGTTGTTTATTATTCGTAGCTAAAGTATATATATTTTATTATCATTTATTAGGCCTGAAGTAGTAAAATGAATGTTTTTAATATTTTGTAATTTTATGCATAATTTCCAGACATTAGTTCAATTTCCACTTTTGAAATCAAGGCTATTATATATCCCGTCTTTACGTAGATGTTTATTACAAAGAAACTTTAGTGTTTCACTACATTATTTGAAATAGGTTAGAATTTTTATCCTTATAAAGTACACTTTCAATAAAAAACAAACTTGATACTTCCTACGAAAAAAAAATACGTCACCGAACTTGTTTGTCCTTTCAGACGTGGGGTGATATGATGTGATGGTCAATTCCATTAGTCATTGATAAAAAAGTAGCCCAAGAGTTGGCGGTGGGTGATGTTTACTTGCTGCCCTTCCTCTAGTCTATCACTTCAAAATTAGGTACGGTTAGCCCAGATAGCCCTTGAGTAGCTTTTCTGAAAATTCAACTAAATAATTTGTTTGTTCGTGGTTAAACACAAAGTTACAAAATCTAGGCTGCATCGAAACCTGAATTTTAGCATCTTAAGTTTTCAGACTTACCGCTAAGCCACTTGGTCTCATCAATACAAAGAAACAATTGCTATTAATAACGTACGAATTTTGCAAAACATAATAGATTATTTAACTCAAAAATATACGCAATATTTCCATCATATTTGATTTAATACCTAACTATTCGTTTGTAGAAAAAGTCTAATTTAGAAAACTTGTTCGATATTGTCTTTAACTTTGAGGTAATTCATCAAAATCTTGTCAATATTTTCTCTTAAAACCATACATTCCTCCCGATAAACTTGTTAATTTTCAATAAACGCTGTAAGAAGCATCTCCTGAAAAGAAAAAATTTTCTCATTTTCAATCGTTCTCCTGTAAAGTTATTAAAAACCTGGTTAATGTTTATCCTTTGTCTCAAGAGAAGGGATAATTGTTTTCACTAGGATTTAAAATTGAAAAGGGCACCTTTTTAATAAACCATTGCATATGTGGTACTTGTTTTATTTTCTGCCTTACCTTATTAACTAATAGTTGATATTCCGCCATCTTGTTTTGTTCGTTTGACTGCATCAACTAAGAACATTTTTTTTTTCGTTCTTTTAAAATAGTATCGGAATTAATTTGTGTACACCTATAATTTCCTTATTCCTAACTTGTTTTGTTTGGATATTATTTTCTACAAAAGCTCTAAATTTGAGAGTAAATAATATAAATTCCACTTATCAGTACAAAGAAAACAAGAGGGAATCCTCAATAGCCGCGGCACTTGAAATTCTTTTGGGCAGGATTGGAATACTGTAATCTATGAGACTTTTTTTCTTCCTTTTTATTAGATATATATCTTTGTGCGCCAGCAATACCAAGTGTGGGGCGCGTGTATACCAGACTCGATTTTATTACTCATCAGGATCTCTACCAGCCTACCCTCAAACTGAAATTATTTTAGGCAGGATTAGAGTAAATTAATATATGAAAACTTGGGCGTGGTCAAATATATCAATCGAAAAGATTTGATCTCCTGAGTCCAAAACTGTAATTAGATCTCAAATCGGTCAGCAAAATATGAATACTAATTTTTACAAACATTCTCTGGTTTGTTAGTGAGAAATTTAACGTATTATTTCTTCATTTTTTTTTTTTGTATTTTGGAGAACAATCACTGTGTGTTTGAAGTAATAAATGAGGATAGGTCATTCAGGCTCTTGAGGAAAGTGTAATCTTTATCAAGTGCTTTTGTTCTTCATAAGGAAAGCCTCAGACATTTTATATTTCGATATATGGAATCGCTCTGTTCCTAGGACTAAACGAAATCACAAAAACAAATGGGATTATGAAATACGAGAAAAATATCAACCGGTATTTGTAAAGTGATAAAAGATACGCTCAAGGAAAATAAAAATATTCTTTTCAACGCTTGCTAAATTTCCCGCTCACAGATATTTATATAAACACACCGGAACCAAATGAACAAACGGGGTGACAAGTAAACGTGTTCACGGATTTTATGACCAATTCACTTGCACTAGTGGTCTCCATTACTTTACGTAGATGTATATTAAATAAAACTGTTCTAGCTTCAGTATGCAGACTCCCACCAGAGAGCGGGACAGGGGCCAAGAATAGAGGATTCATTCGCACAACGGATTCGTTGTTTGGTGCTAGCTGTCACCTGGTGACGAATGAGACGGAGTTATGGAACAACAGTTTTAGATACGCTGATAAAGTACAGAGATAAATATACTCTGGAAAAGTCTCACTTTTTTCAGCCAGAATTCTTTGAGAAAATGACTTGTAACCTGTTTCTTGGTCTGTACTATATTTATAAATCTAGCAGACGATTTAAAAAAAAACGATGATTGTTTGTTTGTTTGTAATTAAGCACAAAGCTACACAATGGGCTATCTGTGCTCTGCCCACCACGGGTATCGAAACCCAGATTTTAGCGTTATAAGCCTGCAGACATACCGCTGTGCCAGTGGGGGGGGGTACGAAAACGAGGAAGAGGGGTTATTGTTTTATTTATTTTCTTTTCACTTACTGAGGAAAATAATGATTGTTGTTGTCACCCTTCTTGAAAGGAATATGTGATGCTGGAGATTTTATCAATCAATAACAACAACAACAACAGCAAAAAGCCATCTGTGTACAAACTCAGAAATTAATAACATTTTGAATTGTAAACACCCTAAGAACATACAGCGGATGCTATCATATAAACAGTTCAAATATAGAAAGTTCTTACTGGAGTTTAAAACACAATTCAAATATTTGATATGAAAAAAATGTATACTAATTTATATATTAGTGTTTAAAATTTAAGTGTATTTTTTAATTGGAGCTTGATTGTATTACTCAAATGTTATTTATTTATATATTAGAATATTATATGTTTGGGTTTGTTTTTGTTTATTTGTTGTTAAGCACAAAGCTGAACAATGGAATATCTGTAGATATTTTTGACATAAGATGCACATAAATCAGGAAAATAAATATTTATTTTATTTTCGTATGATTTTTAAAGCACATATCACCAAGCAATATCACAATGAACCAAAGCAACTATTTTACAAAATACTGAGAGAAACAGTGAAGCCAACTTACAGTGCATCTAATAATACATCTTAATGAAACAGTGTCGGTTTGCTTAACCACACACGTTACTGCTTATATGAACAAACAGTGTATGTGAAAATTCTGACAGAAGTAGTTATACAAGCGAAAACCCAATCATTCTATAAATGCTGAGAAATAAAATGTTAAAAAAAAAAAAAAAGTACTAAGTATATCCTTATTCTGACATGTTTGGGCCCGGCATGGCAAGGTGGTTAGGGTGCTCGGCTCGCAATCTGTGGGTCGCGGTTTCGAATCCCCGTCACATCAAACATGCTCGCCATTTCAGCCGTGGGGGCATTATAATGTGACGGTTAATCCCACTATTCGTTGGTAAGAGAGTAGCCCACAAGTTACAGAGCGGTAAGTCTGCGGTCTTTTAGCTAGAAACTGGGTTTCGATACTCGTGGTGGGCACAGCACAGATAGCCCATTGTGTAGCTTTGTTTTTAACTACAAACAAACAAAACAAATCTTAAAATGTGAAACCGGTGATATGTTGTTAAAAACATTCTTAAGCAAGTCGAAACCCAGTGACATTTTAAAACAAAAGTACGAATTTAGTAATTCGAATTACAGTGCTCGGCATATGAATGTGCGCATTTCTGAAATCAGTGGCATTGTCGCCCGTGATATCCATAACTCTACTGAACAGATACCCTTTCAACGCCCGTGATATACGTAACTCTTCCGAACAGACACCCTTTAAACACCCGTGATATACATAACTCTACTAAACAGACTCCCTTTCGACGCCCGTGATATACATAACTCTACTGAACAGATACCCTTTCAACGCCCGTGATATACGT
>NW_013669915.1:24490-28175 GCF_000517525.1 Limulus polyphemus
ACAGACGCCCGTGATATACGTAACTCTTCCGAACAGACACCCTTTCGACGCCCGTGATATACACAACTCTACTGAACAGACGCCCGTGATATACGTAACTCTTCCGAACAGACACCCTTTCGACGCCCGTGATATACACAACTCTACTGAACAGACGCCCGTGATATACATAACTCTACTGAACAGACTCCCTTTAAACGCCCGTGCTTTATACAACTCTACCAAACAGACTCCCTTTCGACGCCCGTGATATACATAATTTTACTGAACAGACTCCCTTTAAACACCTGTGATATACATAATCTACCAAATAGACGCCCTTTAAACGCCCGTGATATACATAACTCTACTGAACAGACTCCCTTTAAACGCCCGTGCTTTATACAACTCTATTAAACAGACATCATTTTGATCCCCGTAATATACATAACTCTACCAAACAGACGCCCTTTAAACACCCGTGATATACATAATCTACCAAATAGACGCCCTTTAAACACCCGTGATATACATAACTCTACTGAACAGACTCCCTTTAAACGCCCGTTATATACATAACTCTACTGAACAGACTCCCTTTAAACGCCCGTAATATACATAACTCTACTGAACAGACGCCCTTTAAACGCCCGTGATATACGTAACTCTACTGAACAGACTCCCTTTAAACGCCCGTAATATACATAACTCTACCAAACAGACGCCCTTGTATCGGTATAATCATACTTGGTAATTATTCCCTTTCTTTGAGAATGAATTTTTGCTTTAGTTCGATGTTTCCCTTTCGTACATTATAGACTAACGTATCATGGTTTAAAATTGTAACCTACCTATTGAGGGAGACTAAAATTAGGAAAGACATCAGTTTAATCATCCATATTGCGCTGTTTGATTATGAAGGTTAGATAAGTTTGTTTGTTTGTTTGTTTTGGAATTTCGCGCAAAGCTACACGAGGGCTATCTGCGCTAGCCGTCCCTAATTTAGCAGTGTAAGACTAGAGGGAAGGCAGCTAGTCATCACCACCCACCGCCAACTGTTGGGCTACTCTTTGACCAACGAATAGTGGGATTGACCGTCATATTATAACGCCACCACAGGTGAAAGGGCGAGCATGTTTGGTGGGATGCGGATTCGAACCCGCGACCCTCAGATTGTGAGTCGAGCGCCATATCCACCTGGCCATGCCGGGCCTGTTAGATAAGTAGCACCGATGTCTGTACAGTGGTGGTTGCACTGAGAAGTAAGAATTAAAAGTTCCGACACCGACAACAACCAAGAGTGTCGACAAAAGTAGTTTATAATAAATTAATGAAAAGCGTAGAAATAGTTTCACGAGTACAAATTAATAGTCATGCGTAGAATTTCGCGTTTTCACATTGTTCTATGAGCGCCACCACATATTTAGGGTGTTCAGGCAGACGTGTCACATCGTATTTAGGTCTCTTTTTTTTTAATATAACACTTTTTACTGCATACGTATATTAATAATTTTTTATAAGCAGCCCCATTGGTTTCAACCACAACTTGAGAGCATATTAAATGAAAACATAAGATCCAACTGATCAGGCATTGAGTAATAAAATCTGTAAGATACGTACGTGAATAGGTCATTTTTTCTCATTCAGTAAATATTACCTAAAATATAATAAAAAAAACCGTCTCGTAAAAGGTGGGAGTGAAAGTACTAAATACGTGCTTTGAAGAATATTGTTGTTGAGTGTATTTAACACGAGAATGAGTTGGATAGAAATAATATTATTTTCCTGAGCTATACACTGATGAAATACGGTTAAATAATTTTATTTAACTTGTAAGCTTTCGGCCTTCTTAAAAGAGTCTTCACTGGGCAACAATGTAAAGAGTATTCACTGGGCAACAATGTATAGATAAGTATTTACCTACGTTACGAGCCTTACAAAAAACAACGTTCTGAGTTTTCATACTTTCTGGTCGTTGCCTATTTTAACACCTTATACTTATATATATACTTAGCATGAGAATGTGTTGAATATGGATGATATTAATGCTCTGAGATTTCTGGTCGTTGTCGACTTTAACGCCGTATATATACATATATTAAGCATGCATGTTGATACGGAAAATATAGCGTTATTTCGAAGTGCGTTGAGCTTTGAAAATTAAGAGTGTAGTTTAAGATAGCGTGGACCAAGCACTTACTTATATTATCATGGATAGTACAGCCAACACTGAGTAACATTGTTACATTGTTCCCCTAAGAATACCAATGGTAATTGATAATCCTGGCTATTATCAGCCAGTGTGTGTGCGTGTATATATATATGTATATATAGTTTTACACCTACATATATAAATATGTGTTTGTGTCTGTATATATATATTATATATACGCCATTAACATATAAACATTTGCCTTTTAAAACCTATTAAATACTCAGTCAGTATTTGTCTAAAAACTTTGCTTTTAGCTGTAATTCAATATCAAGACAGTCTCCATTAGAACAATATAATGTATGAGCTCATCAAAATATTAATTCTTTGGGAATTAAAAATGTTTTTTTCTCCTGACGGTTCTTCGATGTTCTTTACTCTCAAACGCCTGCTCCGACAATATCGACTTGATGAAAGGCACACAACAAAATGGCGTTGTGCCCCACACAACAGAATGGCGTTGTGCCCCACACAACAAAATGGCGGTGTGCCTCACACAACAGACTCGTTTGATTAGTAGAACCCTAACAAATGTATAATTTTACCTATCACGTGATTCTAAGTTTCAGCTACATGAGAAGTTTAACTAATGAAAATAAATGTATGGATAACGAAACCTTAGTATACGATTTCATAAAATGTATTGTAATTAAAAATTCTTAACTAACTGTTACATATCTGCTTGTTTGATAATTTCTCATAAAAATTCTCTCCGAGAAACTTCAGCGATACAAGTCCTTTCTTAATTAAAACTAGTTTATTCTTTCTCGTTACAAACTTTGTGATACACTTAATTTCCACAGCCACTTTCAACTTAACTACTTTTATAAACACACGCTATAATTCACAGCGATTCACACATTTTACTTACGGTGCCTACTGCTCGCTTCACTCGATTATCTCTGTATCTGCAATTATTTGCCGGGCTTATATACTAAAACAGAGAGCGCCTGGAAAAGACTAGAGTTGCCAGGAACAGTCATGATCCTTCTAAAAACTCCAGCGCGCATGCTTCCAACGTCGCGTGACTTCCGCTGTCGTAACATAACTAAGAAGCTAACTACAAACTCTTAACAAATTAGAAGTAGCTTAAAAGACGAAATAAAGTAGACTTCAAAAAATGAAAATTGATAGGTCCAATTGATGGTTTAAACGTTTTATAAAATTACTGTCGATATTTAAACTTCAAATGTGTTTTTCATTCACTTAGAACAAAAGTTAAATCACTCAAACCTTAAAAAAAAAACAAAAAAAAACCAGCAATTCAAACCGACGACATCATGTGTAGATATGTTTATATTATGTTTCTCAAAGTAAACAGACGCACGACTTTTCTTTAAACTTGTTGTATTTCAATGTTTTATAAATTTCTCTGAATTTTTCTTCTGTATTTATAAGTTATAATAGCTGTGGTTTTTGAAACAGATGGTTTGTTTGTTTGTTTTTGAATTTCGCGCAAAGCTACACGAGGGCTATCTGCGCTAGCCGTCCCTA
>NW_013669915.1:29132-33786 GCF_000517525.1 Limulus polyphemus
CGGGGATTCGAACCCGCGACCCTCAGATTGCGAGTCGAGCGCCTTAACCACCTGGCCATGCCGGGCCCGAAACAGATGGTAAAACGTGATTGACAGTAGTTCTGAAGATGACCGTTTCGTGACGTTTCTTGAATTTCTTAGTAGAGGCGACTTGAAAAGGTGTTGTGATTGAATTGAAGGTTCAGGACCAAGAAGCCAAGTATGCAGCCCACATTAAAAAAAAAAAACTGACTTTGAAAATTATTTGAAAGTTCAAATTAACTTCGCTAAAACACTTATGCTGTGTAATAATACTATTACGACAATTTACTGTAAGGCAAGTGCATGGAGGTGATGAATGATGTAATCGGTTGGTTTAGTTTGAATTTCGCGCAAAGCTACACGAGGGCTACCTACGCTAGCCATCCCTAATTTAGCAGTGAAAGACTAGAGGGAAGGCAGCTATTCATCACCATCAACCGCCAACTCTTGGGTTATTCTTTTACCAACGAATAGTAGGATTGACCGTCACATTATATCGTCCTCACATCTGAAACTCTGAGCATGTTCGATGAATACCAAAACTTTCGTGTGTCAGTAACATTTTGACACATTTTTTTTGTTGTTGTTGTTTCGATGAAATATAAGTATACTTTTTACGTGTGTTAATGAACCCGTTACTTTGCACTAGCGAAAGGATTGTAAATATATAGGTTACGACATTGGTATTGGTTTTATCCGCTGGGGGGTGCGTTAGAATTTTTTTCAAATTGATAATTAAAAACCTTTTTATTAGTAAAATACATATAAATTATACAAATTAAATATAGGTCTATAAGTTATGGAAGCTTTTACAGACTTTCGTCTTTTAATCTGATTAGATCAGATTTCTTTCCCAACTTTCTTCCCAACCATCGAAATATTGAAATTTGCATCAGGTTTAAGTATTGTCCCCGAAAAAAAAAAAATTGTAATTTCGTAGTAAGTTTAAATTTATTCGTGCTTTGAATTTGTTGTCAACACAAAATAATTATGGTAAAAACACTTTAGATTTGACATTAGTCATGGCCGCTAGGATAAATCCACAAATATAGGAAAAAGAGCTTAGATATAAAATTACCAACTGTAAATCTAATCCAAACAACTTGTGGAAAATACATAGAGAAAATAACTGAAAATTCAGCCTGAAAGTTTTTATGGTGAAGCATTAATGTAACTAATTATATTTGTCATAAGACAGTAGTATTAATACTAATGTCTTATGACAAATATAATTAGTTACAATAATGCTTTGCCAGATTAGAAAAGGTGTTCACACCATAACAATTGTTGTAACAATGGCTTATATAAACATTGTTTCGACCACTACCGTACTTGCTGTTAAAAAATATAATATGCCTAATACTAATGTCTTATGACAAATATAATTAGTTACAATAATGCTTTGCCAGATTAGAAAAGGTGTTCACACCATAACAATTGTTGTAACAATGGCTTATATAAACATTGTTTCGACCACTACCGTACTTGCTGTTAAAAAATATAATATGCCTAATAGTATTTCGACCACATTATGTCCACTAGAAAAAAAACCCTCACACCATAACAATTGTAGTTATCGTAATAAAAAGGCTTATATAGATAACGTTTAGACCACTAGTGTTTTTGTTGTGTTCCAGTCAGTCTGATGAATGAAATGCGTCGTCGTCAACGGATATGGTTGACATAGTGTGATTGAAATATCTTTATAGTCTATTTTTTTCTTCTTGAAAAAAATCTTAAGGGACTGACTGATGACTATAGTGTTAAAACTATGTTAAGCCCGTTGGGGGGGGGGGGTTTCAAAGAGGAAAATAATGTGTGGGACTGAATATAGAATATATGATTAAAATTGTAATAAACTTAATAATAACGAAAGTGTATAGAAGTACAAACATGTAAATAACAAATGATCCCAATTTGGAAGAGCAAACTTAGAAGATAAAGTTTGTGAAGCAAGAGCCTTGTTCGTCCTTTCTGCCGTGGAGCGTTATAACGTCACGATCAATCCCACTATTTCTTAGGAAATCGCGGCGTAAGAGTTGAGATTGGGTACTGTTGACTAGCTACCATCCCTCTAATCTATAATTTGAAAATTGGTCATGGCAAGAGCAGATGGCCCTCGAGCAGTTTCGCGCGAAATTCAACACAACAAATAAACAGTTCATGAAGCGAACGGTTAAAAAAAGAGATTTTGGCTAGTAGGTTGTGATTGGAACTTCCGTTACGATAGTGAATAGTTCTGCACATCAGACGTTAGCGTTAGGCCTAGTTGACCTATCAGGAAGGTGATGTATATGTTTTTGTATGATAAGAGAGGAAGAGTGATTGTGTAATATGAGGAAGCTAAAACGTTCATTACATCCTAAACTGCGAACTCGTGCTAGTTAGATAGCGCGCTAAGTATTTGTAAAAGCTATTATTTTCCCTAACATATTATTTCTATTTAATTTCCTTTATGATTCAGTTTGCTTATTAAAAAAAAGAAAAAAGAAAAGAGCCAAAAATTGCAATGTAGTCCGTGTTTTCGTAGTTCATACGACGAGGAAGTTCCTACGATTGACTGCTGTCGGTTTTATTCTGGAGAATTTAAGATAACGAGTTTTTTCGTTCTATACTACAACCAGGCCGTTTCTAAGTCGATGATTAATTATGTGCAATAACGCAGCATAAAAAGTGCACTCTTTTTATACAAGGCCCCGGCATGGCCAGGTGGTTAGGGGGCGCTCGATTCGCAATCTGCGGGTTCGAATCCCCGTCACACCAAACATGCTCGCCCTTTCAGCCGTGGGGGCGTTATAATGTGACGGTCAATCCTACTAGTCGATGGTAACAGAGTAGCCCAAGAGTGGGCGGTGGGTGATGATGACTAGCTGCCTTCCTTTCTAGTCTTGCACTGCTAAATTAGGGACGGCTAGCGCAGATTGCCCTCGTGTAGCTTTGCGCGAAATTCAAGACAAAGAAACAAACCTATTATCATTGAAAGTGTAGTTTGTTTCATAATTCTTCAGGTTTAACAGGGAAATTATTTTAGCGTTCTCTCCTCTGTGTCATTTTTAATTCTCTAAAGTAATATTTAAAATTAATAATTCAAACCATTCTTTCTAAACATTGGTTAACCCTGTGGTAGATCTCTGGATTTTGATGGGGGCGCGAATTGGCCCCGTGGTATATAGATCTCTGGATTTTGAAGGGGGCGCGAATTGGCCCCCGTGGTATAAAGATCTCTGGATTTTGAAGGGGGCGCGAATTGGCCCCCGTGGTATAAAGATCTCTGGATTTTGAAGGGGACGGCCTTGGTTCTAGTCCGTGCCATACCAAAATATATTCCTCGCCGTTTGAGATGTGGTTGCGTCATAAGGGTTAAAGTCAATATCTTAGCGTGAACGGTGGATGTCCGTTTGCCTTCCCTCTGGTCAGTAGTTCAAAATTAAGGACAGGGGTAGATAACCCCAAGTAGCTTTGGCATGAACTATGCAAATATCTGAATCTTTATTTGGAAGAAAATGATACGAACACAACATAAAATTAAAATACAATACTATGATCTTTTTTATACAGTTATTTTTAAATGTGATAAATATTTCGATACATCAATCATTTTGCTTGTTTCATATACGATTCTATTCGAAGCTTTTATATAGGACAGCTAAATCCAGACTCGTTGGCTCCCCCAGTGACAAAGCGGTATGTCTGTGGACTTACAACGCTAGAAACCGGGTTTCGATAGCCTTGGTGGGCAGAACACGGATAGCCCAATGCTCTTAACTAGAAACAAAAACAAATATCATGTATAAGATCTAAAAAAACGGAGACCAAAGCATTATTTATATGAAACGTGTATAAGTAATCTATACTTTTGAAGTCTCCCATTTCTATCAATGAGCCAGATCACTGTGGTAATTTATACCTGAGTGGTTGTTAAGATGTTTATTTTTGAATGGACCGAATCAATAGATAAACAGTTTAACTAAGAATGGCGGGAAACATATTTTGTGCTGGGGTTACGTTGAAAAAAAGGTTTAAAAGAGGGTAATTGAGATAATAAAATGTATTAGGATTGTGAAATCGTTTATTGATAAATGAATTGATTCAATAACTTTCTCTTAAAAAAAAAAAGCCCCCCTCCAGTAGCACAGCGGTAAGTCTGAGGACTTACAACGCTACAAAGCGGGTTTCGATACCTGTTGTAGGCGGAGCATAGATAACCCATTGTGTAGCTTTATGCTTAACTACAAACAAACAAATTCTTAAGAAAGAATTATCAGATGATATATTCAGCTAATCACAATATACTCAGTTCAAGAACTGACAGGAACGTCAGAGAAATATGTGTATCACAATAATATTTAACGATATTTTATGTCAATTAGGAAAAAGAGATCTTTTCGAAAATATTTCCCAATAAATTACAGCAAAATACATTATCTACTTTAAAAGCATACAAAAAAAATAATACTTATTATTTCTCTTGTATTTTAATCGTGAGTATTGTATTAAAACCGCGCTAATAATCACGCCGGGATTATTGTATTGTTTATTGTATTAAAACCGCGCTAACAATCACGCCGGGATTATTGTATTGGCCCCCCTAGTGGCACAGCGTTTTTTCTGCGGAGTTACAACGCTAGAAACC
>NW_013669915.1:34670-38282 GCF_000517525.1 Limulus polyphemus
CAGATAGCCCATTGTGTAGCTTTGTGCTTAATTACAAACAAACAATTATTGTATTGTTTATTGTATTAAAACCGCGCTAACAATCACGCCGGGATTATTGTTAAATGTTTTTGACCAGTAGTCTGCAATGTTTTTGCACTGTGACTTTTAAAGTTGATCAATAAACTCAAAAGTGGATTATTTTCTGAAAAACAGAGCTACAAAATAGCGTATCTATGCCTGAAGATTGATCTTAGGTTGTCATTCTGTCCCCAACACACACTCGGTGAGAGTAAAATTAAAACTGACAGTACATTATCATTAAGTTCAATACTGTTGTTTGTATCATCTATACTTGAAAGTTCCGTCAGGACTTTCCTGTTTTAGATGCATTAGTATGCTATCTACCCTCTGCGTTGATAAACAATAACGAATAGAAAAGACACGGCTAAACAAACATTTGCCTATGTTTGCTTAGCTCTAACCACATTATCGAAAGATCCAACTTACACGACAAACTCTTGATTCGTGACACTGATGGCTGATGGAAGTGAAGTTTCTGGGCCTGAAATGTTGTACGTGACCATGTCTCACTTTTAGAGACGAAACGTTGTAAGTAATAAATTTATTAACCCACAAAGAGATGTTTCAAATCTTCACACTGTGTGCTAATTAAGTAGATATCTCTTTATAAGCAGATAATAAAATTATACAGAATAAAATAGAGGTTGTTCGAGAATTAAGTAGGTATCTCTTTAAAAGCAGACCGTGAAATTATACAGCTGAAAATAGTGGTCGTTTCCAAATTAAGTCGGTATCTCTTTAAAAGATAGTGAAATTATACAGCTGAAAATAGAGGTTATTTCCAAATTAAGTAGGTATCTCTTAAAAAGCAGATGGTGAAATTATACAGAATAAAATAGAGGTTGTTCGAGAATTAAGTAGGTATCTCTTTAAAAGCAGACCGTGAAATTATACAGCTGAAAATAGAGGTTTTTCGCGAATTAAGTCGGTATCTCTTTAAAAGATAGTGAAATTGTACAGCTGAAAATAGAGGTTGTTTCCAAATTAAGTAGGTATCTCTTAAAAAGCAGATAGTGAAATTATACAGCTGAAAATAGAGGTTTTTCGCGAATTAAGTAGGTATCTCTTAAAAAGCAGATAGTGAAATTATACAGCTGAAAATAGAGGTTTTTCGCGAAATTTGCTCCTTTGTGGAAGTGATCTAGGATAAAACATGTATAACAACAGGCAAATATATATATAGGATAAAACATGTATAACAATAGGCAAATATATATATAGGATAAAACATGTATAACAACAGGCAAATATATATATAGGATAAAACATGTATAGCAATAGGTAAATATATATATAGGATAAAACATGTATACCAAAATTGAAAGTTTGTTAGCATAGCAATTTTTGAAGGATGTATTATTATCAGATAATCTAGTAAATGTTTCGGTCATTAACCTTTTTTCTTGCCAGTTCGTAGAATTATTACATAAGGGTCTAAAACAGTCTGTGGCAAATAATTAAAACAGAATAATGCGGGTACTGGAGAACTAAGCTAACTGTAAGTAACGAGTCACATGACTAAACTGTTGACTGTCCTCTTTTTGAAGACTTCATTAATTAACATGATATATATCCGTTTAATTTAGTGAGAAGATACAGTGACAATGCATACGCGAACGCATTTTCAACGTTCTGATAAGTAGCTTTAAAATCATGTTTTGTTTTGTTAGTTGGATAGATACCCATTTGTTGTAAGTTTTAGTCGACTTTCTGTTTTAATCCTATCTTGCTTAAACAGGAAAAATATGTGAGATAAAGGTTGTTAAAGGTTTGGTTACTCAGTTGTTTAATTAACACAGAGAGTGGCTTTATAATTAGTAGGCTGAGATGCAGATCGGAAGGTCACAGGTTTGAGCTGTGATATTTTGTTGAATACGTTCCACACTTTCAGCTATGGGGGCATTATAAATGTGACAGTCAATCCCGTAATTCGATAAAGAGTAACCGCAGGTACCACTGACTGAATGCCCTTACTCTCTTCAACAGTTTTAAATTAAGGTTGGGTATGCCTAAATCCTGGAGTCTCTTCCCCATTTGTGCTATTTTAGCAATATTTTTAATTACGAGAGATGAGATTATATACGTATTTATATGTATGTAATACATTATTGCAAACAAATAATCTGAAGTAAATGACCCGTTTTTTTTCTAATCAGTTATGATTATAGCTAGAGTTTACGCTATAAGATTGGAATCCAGACCCTTTCAAAAAGTCATCTATATAACTTAGAGCACAAACGAAGCAAAGATACAAATGTCTATTTAACAGTTAGATAATGATATTAATCCATGTTACATCAGTGTTTAATAATCTGTTTAAAAAAATAAGATTGAATAGTTAATTGGTTATCTTTTCATAAAGACTTGACCAATGAAGACAAAGAGAACGACTTTTTTTTTTTTTACTTCTGTTAGAAAATAGAAAACTAGTTTACTAAAACGTGATCCACGAAACATGTATATCTGATGTATAAAACTCTTAAGTACAATTTTTGACGTAAATAAATGTTTAATTTTTCCTTGCTATCTTTCCGTGTCAGCTGGTAGGCCATAACTCTAGAGGGTATGACCTACAAGTCGTATGTTAAGGTTTCTATCTATAGTTCTTTGTCAAGACAACGCATTCATTTGCACACGAAGTAGAGAGGGTGGCAAAAACATAAGACTTTAAATATGCATATGTTTAGTGTTAACTACTGTATGTCATTCAAACCCTCTGTAGTTAAAGAAACGAGTTATAACAGTCGAGTTTTTAGTGTAAGATGTTCTTACACTGCTATTTCCATATTCATATGAAGTTTTAAGTAAGACTAGTAATCATGTTTGGCATGCGGAATGTCTAGGAACTGCTACATCATTAAGCAGCGCATAAAGTTTGAAACAGTTCTTGAACATCAAGAATCCGATAGCCACGTTTCTCTTCTTTCTAACTTCCTTCTGTCGTCATGCAGGCTGCGTGATTCCTCCAATATGCTCTACCAAGATATATATACCAGGATGTGATAACTTACTGGTGGTCATAAAGCCAACTGGCATGGCTCCCACAGCGACCTGTAGGCCTAAACACTCACTGAGTAACTATCTAAAAATACTGTTCACATTTTAAGTACAAATATTTTTATGCACATCAAAGAGGTAGGCACAACGACTGAGTGTGTTTTTTAATACTTTTTTGTTTCACTGATAAGTGCTTGGATTATTCAAAGTCCGAACGTTCATCCTGAAACTACACAGTAGGTGAACTCTTTAGTACGTACTTTCTCTATTGTTACATAATCTAAAAAATATCATAAAGGATGTTTTTTTTGTTTTTTTTAAGTGGCACTCAAAGACTAAAACCATGAACAATACAAGTCATTTATAGGTATCAGTGTTGTGTTGAAGCAATACAAGTCATTTATAGGTATGAGTATTCTGTGGGAACAATACAAGTCATTTATAGGTATAAGTGTTGTGTTAAAACAATACAAATCATGTATAGGTATAAGTGTTGTGTTGATTGTTTGTTTGTTTTGGAATTTCGCGCAAAGCTACACGAGGGCTATCTGC
>NW_013669915.1:38315-44433 GCF_000517525.1 Limulus polyphemus
CAAGCCGTTTATAAGTATATGTGTTGTGTTGAAACAATACAAGTCATTTATAGGTATGAGTGTTGTGTTGAAACAATGCAAGCCATTTATAAGTATAAGTGTTGTGTTGAAACAATACAAGTCATTTATAGGTATGATTGTTGTGTTAAAACAATGCAAGCCATTTATAGATATGAGTGTTGTGTTGAAACAACACATGTCATTTATAGGTATGAGTGTTGTGTTGAAACAATACAAGTCATTTATAGGTATGAGTGTTGTGTTGAAACAATACAAGCCATTTATAAGTATAAGTGTTGAGTTGAAGCAATACAAGTCATTTCTAGGTATAAGTTTTGTGTTGAAGCAATACAAGTCATTTATAGGTATGAGTGTTGTGTTGAAGCAATGCAAGTCATTTATAGGTATAAGTGTTGTGTTGAAACGTTTCAACACAACACATATACTTATAAACGGCTTGCAACACAACACTCATACCTATAAATGACTTGTATTGAAACAATACAAGTCATTTATAGGTATAAGTGTTGTGTTGAAGCAATACAAGTCATTTATAGGTATGAGTGTTGTGTTGAAACAATACAAGTCATTTATAGGTATGAGTGTTGTGTTGAAACAATACAAATCATTTATAGGTATAAGTGTTGTGTTGAAACAATGTAAGCCATTTATAAGTATGAGTGTTGTGTTGAAACAATGTAAGCCATTTATAAGTATAAGTGTTGTGTTGAAGCAATACAAGTCATTTATAGGTATAAGTGTTGTGTTGAAACAATGTAAGCCATTTATAAGTATGAGTGTTGTGTTGAAACAATGTAAGCCATTTATAAGTATAAGTGTTGTGTTGAAGCAATACAAGCCATTTATAAGTATCAGTGTTCTGTTGAAACAATACAAGTCATTTATAGGTATGAGTGTTGTGTTGAAACTATACAAGTCATTTATAGGTATGAGTGTTGTGTTGAAGCAATACAAGTCATTTATAGGTATGAGTGTTGTGTTGAAACTATACAAGTCATTTATAGGTATGAGTGTTGTGTTGAAGCAATACAAGTCATTTATAGGTATGAGTGTTGTGTTGAAGCAATACAAGTCATTTATAAGTATAAGTGTTGTGTTGAAGCAATACAAGTCATTTATAGGTATAAGTGTTGTGTTGAAGCAATACAAGTCATTTATAGGTATAAGTGTTGTGTTGAAACAATACATTACTGTGATGAAAAGATAGTTTCATATTAAAAAAAGAAGGAATTAAGACATGATTTATTACAGTAAAAATATCTAATTGATAGAAGTAGCTGCTGATACGGATCGGAGAAGAAACGAAACAATCTAACACAGTTTTGTCGACTAAAAACATCATTAGAAAGTAACATGGTGGATTAATTAATAACTGTTGTTCTTAATGAAAATTGGTGTTAAAAAAAAAACTTTGATGAGGAAAAATGGAACCGTTTTGGTTTTTCCATCACGGAAATCGTTGGCAAGATGGTTTCATTACGTTTAGCTAGAGCGTAATATCGACAAGATTATGTATGTTACTTATAGTTACAAGACGTGCCTGCATATTGTTTTAAGTTTATTTTTCAATCTTTACGGATTATTTAATTTAAATTAAGTTAACCGTTTCGTTCGCATTGCTTCTACGTGTTGAAAAGTGGGTCATGTGTTTTCTATCATCTTTGGTGGCTCGAGGCTATATTTATGTTTCTTGCTGAAACGGAAAACTCGCACATCAGAATGTTTAGGACAACAAAGGTTCCAAAAACCTGATCACAAACCGATCCAAAGGGATATCCTCACTTACAATTGAGACGGGAAAATCCTTTTAACCCCCCCCCCCCACAAATTCAACAAAATAATCACCAAGGATTTGAAGCTAATGCAGGTTTACAAACTACCAGCTACTCCTGGAAATCAAAGACGACAAAGGAAATTAGATTCACAACCATTTCATTATGAACTTCCGCTAATGGAGCTTCAATGGTCTAAGAAACCAAAGTGAAGAACAGTGAAGGATAAGAGGAAAGGTGATCATGGTGTGGAGAGTAATGTACGTTGATGACCACAAGTTTGAGTATGATCGCTGATGGTGAAAGTAGTTCGAGAGAAACAATGCTAATGATGAAAGTAGTTCCAACAGTAGCAATGGTGATGGTGAAAGTAGTTCCGAGAGTAGCAATGGTGATGGAAAAGTAGTTCCGAGAGTAACAATGCTGATGGAGAAAGTAGTTCCGAGAGTAGCAATACTGATGATTAAAATAGTTAAGAGAGTAGCAATACTGGTGATTAAAATAGTTAAGAGAGTAGCAATACTGGTAAGTAAAGTAGTTCCGAGAGTAGCAATGATGATGGTGAAAGTAGTTCCAAGAGTAGCAATGCTGATGGTGAAAGTAGTTCTGAGAGTAACAATGTAGATAATGAAAGTAGTTCCAAAAGTAGCAATGCTGATGGTGACAGTAGTTCCAATAGTAGCAATGTAGATAATGAAAGTAGTTAAGAGAGTAGCAATACTGGTGATTAAAATGGTTAAGAGAGTAGCAATACTGGTAAGTAAAGTAGTTCCAAAAGTATCAATACTGGTGATTAAAGTAGTTCCAAAAGTAGCAATGCTGATGGTGAAAGTAGTTCCAAGAGTAGCAATGTAGATAATGAAAGTAGTTAAGAGAGTAGCAATACTGGTGAGTAAAGTAGTTAAGAGAGTATCAATACTGGTGATTAAAGTAGTTCCAAAAGTAGCAAAGAATGTGGTACATATTTCTTAACTCCCATTCTTCACTTGAAAAGTTCCTCCCTGATTTAGTGGTAAGCCTTGAGGGTTATAACTCTAAACATCGAGCCATGGTGAACTCAGTACAAATAGCCAATTGTGTGGCTATGCGCTGAACAACAAACAAGTCGCTTTTGGAAGAAACTTCTTACTTATGCTGGAATACTACTTCACAATGTGTTTAAGGATAACACACTTATATCGGGAAACGATTTAAGGATTTTGAAATTTTAAAGAATTTAACATTATCACAGTGAGCCAAAGTGTAAACGGTGTAAAAATGTTAGCATATGCGCACTTGGGGAATTGTTTTTGTTTGTTTAAGTTAGAGCAAAGCCACACTGGGCTATCTGCCGTATTCACCGCGAGGAATCGAACCCCTGATGTTCGCTCTTTATTTCCGTAAACTTCCCGCTGCCCTACTGGTGGAGCACCAGGGAGATGTAGGGAATCATAAGAATATATATAGTAAGTTCGAAAATACGTGTTATGATATAATTTTACATTATATGTTGTCTTAAACATAAGACGTTGTCATATGTTGTCTTAAACATAAGACGTTGTCATATGTTGTCTTAAACATAAGACGTTGTCATATGTTGTCTTAAACATAAGACGTTGTCGTTTAGATACAACAATCGAGTCTCCCAATTAGTTTACGATCTTAAAATTCTAAAATCCTGGGTTTGATCCCCTGTGGCAGACAGAATGCTGATAACCTATTGTGTAACTTTGCGCAGAGAACAAACAACAATAATCGAATTCACCAGTAGTGTGTCTTCAATGCAGCCTGAATTGTTGAATTCTTCATTATTACTAATTTAGTAATTATAAAATAAAGCGCTTCGCGTATTATTAGTATTATTATTATTTGTGTTAATGGTGTAAAAATCTAGGATGTATAAGTAAAGCACATTTTTGTTTCAGTAACATTTCACACCACAGTTGTAGATCGTTCGAATTCAACAAACATGTATATATATTTTGTCATTTGTCGGTTTGTTTATGTTAAACAGGGAATAAACACATTATACATATACATGTTTATAAGTCAGCTCTCAGAAGGTCTAGGCAGTACAATGAATAATGTATTCTTTAGAAAGATCTCGGTGGCTGAAATGTTGTGCTTATTTGTTCTTGAAATGCATTTCACATATTTACAAATGAGAAATATATCGGATGTGAGGGAATAGTTACAATCTTGCTGAGGAAAGAACGTCATAGAATAAATCTTAAAATATGTATAGCAAGAAGAGGTATTCAACTAACATTAGATCAGCTTCGACTAAGAATTTTTATTCATATTTATGGAATCCCAGTCCCACCAAACATGCTCGCCCTTTCAGCCGTGGGGGCGTTATAATGTGACGGTCAATCCCACTATTCATTGGTAAAATAGTAGCTCAAGAGTTGTCGGTGGGTGGTGATGACTAGCTGCCTTCCCTCTAGTCTCACACTGCTAAATTAGTGACGGCTAGCGCAGATAGCCCTCGTGTAGCTTTGCGCGAAGTTCAAAAACAAACAAACAAACAATCATATTTATGGCAAAGCTACCGTCCCTATTTCAAAACTACTGATCAGAGGGAAGACAGCCAGATAGCAGCATACCCTCCCCCACCATAAATTTCTTAATATTCTTCCCTTCATACCATACTTTATATAATTTATTACTTATAAATTTACGTATTAAAACGAGTGACATCCTGTAAGAAACCTATCAATAGTCACTTATCCTGAAAGCCTTACGATATACTGGTTTATTGGGATATACTGGTTTATTGGTTTTAACTTGAATGATGACGTATAAAACCTTTCATGCGTTGATTATAATAAATCAATTTACATTCACGAGTTCATAATAACGTTGAATATAAATTTGTTCTGGTACGTGCTGCTACGTGGGCGTACAATTTTCTAAGGCTTATGATAGTGAGACTTCTTATTACACGTCTGAGAGATAAACTGTGAATTTCTGGCTCTTGTTGTGCCGTTCCAGCTCAGTTCTTACCAACCACTCAACAGACTCATTCGTCTCTGTCTGCTGTCTTTGTTCAAAAGTTAGTTAACTAAAGCTCAATTAAACAATAAAGCATTTGTTTGTTGTTGTTTTTTTTTTGTTTTTTTTTGTTTTTTGGCTCACAAGGGCACATTTCCAGGTTTAAAGTTTGCTACAATTTGCAAACAAAAGGATGCCTAGGCAACGGTGGCCGATCATTGTGCCAAAATAAAAGCAAGGGAGGAAAAACAGGAACTCTACAAGCCAAGCTATATTTATCCGAAGGTAGAACCTCTCTTCATTAATGACTGTCGTCGGTAAATGAGCCGATTTGTTCAAGTTCGTCAGCATGAATTCCCCCTGGTCTCTTCAGTTTGGAGCCAAAGTTAAGCGAGTGCTCTGGTGTGGTTTCGGTCCAAGTTCCATGGTAAGTTATGGTCCACGTATCTCTTCAAGTTCCATGGTTTGTTCAAAATTTTCGGAAGAGTTTCTTGATAGAAAACCTTCAATTAGCTCAGGTTCAGACACACAATCTGTCTTCATTACCAGAAGATGACAAAAGGTTGTGGGTAACTCTGCATTTTCTTGAAAACCAAAGTTTTGCATCAAACAAAGCGATGAAATATCAAAAAGAAGCTGTACTGATTATAGACTCAAAAAAAGTTGGCATGTTATTTAACTCAGAAACTCACAACCTCGTGATGCGTGATATACACGTAAAATAACACTTTGCGGATACACTGTTTATTCACGAAAAAAAGTATAAATTTCAGTGTAATCATGCTAACAGAAATGGTTATTACTCTCATAATATCAAGAGTCAGGGAGAAAAATAACACGAATTCTTACTTGCAAAGCAGCTCAGAATCAAGTGCTAGCCGCCCCTCCCTCTAGTCTGGTCACACAGTGATCCAGTTGTAGGTTTGCAGAATCTTATCGTTCGCGTTCCATTACCGCAAAAGATAAAATAGAATAAATAATTACTAATATTTGCGCTTCGCACTTTGGGGACGTGGATCTTTATATATGGATGACGGTTAAGCCTCACTATTTGGTTATTCAAGAGTTACACAAGAGTTGACGAGTATATCCTGTTGACTAGCTGCCTTTCTTCCCTCTGACCTATTAGTTCAAAACTAAGGATGGCTAGATGATGATGATGTCATTAGGTGGATGAATAAATAATTACTGTTGTGAAAAACACGACTGGTGTGATGATGAAATAATTACTGTCATGAGAAACACGACTGATGTGATGAAGAAAGAATTATTGTCCCGAGAAACACGGCTGGTGTGATGAAGAAAGAATTATTGTCACGAGAACACGGCTGGTGTGATGAAGAAAGAATTAT
>NW_013669915.1:45313-46733 GCF_000517525.1 Limulus polyphemus
GAAGATAGGTGAATACATATTAATGAAATAGTTAACACTAAAAACGAAGATAGGTGAATACATATTAATGAAATAGTTAACACTAAAAACGAAGATAAGTGAATACATAGTAATGAAAGAGCTAACACTAAAAACGAAGATATATGAATACATATTAATGAAATAGTTAACATTAAAAACGAAGATAGGTGAATTCATATTAATGAAATAGTGAACATTAAAAACGGAGATAGGTGAATACATATTAATGAAATAGTTAACATTAAAAACGAAGGTAGGTGAATACATATTAATGAAATAGTTAACACTAAAAACGAAGATAGGTGAATACATAGTAATGAAAGAGCTAACATTAAAACGAAGATAAGTGAATACATAGTAATGAAAGAGCTAACATTAAAACGAAGATAAGTGAATACATAGTAATGAAAGAGCTAACATTAAAACGAAGATAAGTGAATACATAGTAATGAAAGAGCTAACACTTCGGTGTAATTGATCGATATGATTCACTTCCTTTATGAAGCATCATCATCTACACGATTTTCAGAAATCAACAAAGCCGAGTTCGTGCGCACGTGGTTGTAACAGTTATCACGTTACTTTTGCAAATGACATAAAGGCAAGTTAAGCCGAAATTTGCTCAAAGCTACAAAAAGGCTATTTGCGTTATATCTCTCCTAATTTTGAACCGATAGACTAGAGGGAAGATAACTGCACCCACCTGCTAACTCTTAGGCTACTCCTGTCTGACTGAATAGCAGAATCTGAATATCACTCTTATCACGCAACTTTAGCTTCCACATATCATGAACCTTCAGACTTACGTTCCTGTTAGCTGTCCACTACGCCACGTTTGACCCGTCGGAACATTAATTAATTAATAATATTCATTGTAATAAATTAGAACATTGAACTAAAAGAAAACATGACGGACAGTGGGTTGTACAACGGAAAATTGTAAATGATTTGCACAGTATCATATTGTAGTAATTGAATGTATGTGTAATTAAACATATCAACACTTTTTAATGTAAATAATCGAACCAAATCTTTAGGATAAAACTGTTGATCCAGGGGGGAAATGTCATAAAACTGTTGATCCAGGGGGAAATGTCATAAAACTGTTGATCCAGGGGGAAATGTCATAAAACTGTTGATCCAGGGGGAAATGTCATAAAACTGTTGATCCAGGGGGGTAAATGTCATAAAACTGTTGATCCAGGGGTAATGTCATAAAACTGTTGATCCAGGGGGAAATGTCATAAGTCTGCATACACAGAAACACACACACACATATATATATACCACACACACACACACGCAGATATATATATATATACCACACACACCACACACACATACACATATATATATACTACCCCAAATATATATATATATACACCACACACACATACAC
>NW_013669915.1:47445-48994 GCF_000517525.1 Limulus polyphemus
CCAAAGAAAATAGTTTGTTTCAGGAATAGTTTATAGGTAATGCGAATTTCTTTTTTAAACCGTATAAACAATGTAACATCTCATCTTGTGATAAAAATACTTAGTCCGATAAGAGTCTTTGCCTGTAGAATTTCAATGCATAACTGCTTATATGAAACTAATCATTAGCTTAAAGAAGTGATACAAGTTAAACGGACAAACATTCATTACAACAGAACAATAAGGTGAGAATTACCTCATAAATATCAGTCAAGTGATTTCTCATTTTTCGAATTCTAAAAATTCAATACCGACTTATTTCTTAAATGTCGACTAATTTTCAATTCTAAAAATCTTTTCATTTTATAAGATTTACTTACAACACACTTTAATAGTTACGACTTTTGTACATTACAAAATCATTTTTCATAATCTGCAGTTCCCGGGTTCGAACCTTGTCACCGAACATGCTCGCCCTTTTAACTGTAGAGGTTTTTACAGTACGACGGAAAACCCAAATATTTGTTGTTAAAGTGTAGCCCAAGAGGTGATGGTGGGTGTTGTTGACTAGCTGTCTAGCGTGTCGTTTCAAAATTAGAGACGGCTAGCGCAGATAGCCCTCGAGTAGCCCTCGATTGCAAAATACAACAATCAAACTTTACTCATTATAATTCTCAGTCTTACCAAAACATGTCTTTCGAAGTTCCTATTGGTGGTGAAAAGTTCAAATATCTTACTTTTGCAATGAGTGAATTTATTTACAGATTATTAATGAGTAAATAGTATTATTTTATACATGAAAGACTGATGACATACTGGTAAAATTAAAGACATTACTGAAGATTTCATGAACACTTCCACGAATCTCGCACAATCCATTCATCCCCCGAAGAAAAGTGTTACCTTCCGAAGTTATTGAATTGTATTTTTGTTTTTTACGTGTTTTCGCAGTTATCGTTAAAGAGAAATTAAAGCGTTAGAGCAAAGATATGAGAATGAAATTAATCGTCTCATGTGGATGATATGAAAACCTTTTTTAGCCGCGGCATAACGGCTCATAGAACGGCTCTGAGTTTTTGTTGTTTTTTTCAAGTACAAACTTTTAGCTCGTAACTCCGTCGTCTCTTGACCGATTTGAGATGTAATTACAGTTTTTGATTCAGGAGGTCAAAGCCTTTCGATTGATATATTTGAACACGCCGAAGGTGTCATAGATTAATTTACTCTTAAACTGCCTTATAGAATTTCAGTTGGATCAGTAGAGATCCTGATGAGTAATAAAATCGAATCGGGTATACGTGCGCCCCATGCTTGATATTCCTGGCACACAAAAATGTAGCTAATAAAAAACGTGAAAAAGGTCTCGTAGATTAATTTATCCTAATCCTACCTAAAAGAATTTCAAGTGCCGCGGCTATTGAGGATTCACTCTTCTTGTTAAATGAAATATTAACGTTCGTGTCATTAATTCTTCTAATCAGTTTCTAAATAATCGTAAATATAAATTGGTTTATTTGAAACAAAACGAAATGACTAAGTAAGAAGAAGAGCGTATATAGACTTGTTCGTT
>NW_013669915.1:49453-59707 GCF_000517525.1 Limulus polyphemus
TACCTGTCAGCTGGACGGAAGCTATGTAAATTCATGATTAATGAAAGGTTATCTTAGGACATGAAAAGTTGTTTCCCTTATATGTAAAGCCCGGCAAGGCTAGGTGGTTAGGGCGCTCGACTCGTAATCTGAGGGTCGCGGGCTCGAATCCCCATGACACCAAACATGCTCGCCCTTTCAGCCGTGGGGGCGATATAAGTGACGGTAAATCCCATTATTCATTGGTAAAAGAGTAGCCCAAGAGTTGGCGGTGGGTGGTGACGACTAGCTGCCTTCTCTCTAGTCTTACACTGCTAAATTAGGGACGGCTAGCGCAGATAGCCCTCGTGTAGCTTTGCGCGAAATTCAAAACAAACAAACAAATATAGATATAGTAGTCTCTCTCTCTCTCATTCTATGCATATATATAAATGTTCTCCGGTAAATTTATGTACTTATAATGCTAAAATCCGGGGTTCGATTCCACCCGAAGTGGACATAATTCAGGTAACTCTTTATGTAGATTTGTGCTGAAACAGAAACCCGTTTTCTATGTGTGTGTGTGTGTGTCTTGTGTGTGCATATAGTTTCCAAAATGACTGTAATGTTTTAGGGATCTGAACAAACAGTCAGCACCACAGTTGTTCAAATTAAAAAAACATTTTTGTAGTTGTAATTTGACATTTTTTATTACCGTTTCATTCTCTCTTAACTGAGATAATATTACTGATTATAATAATATAGGCTTTTTTTCGTTGCGCCAATAAGCTAAATACAACTTATATGTGATTCATTTAGTTAAGTACCAACAATAAAATAATTCTATACATGTGTATGTTGTGTGTGTGTATGT
This sequence comes from Limulus polyphemus, assembly GCF_000517525.1. Lineage (NCBI taxonomy): Eukaryota > Metazoa > Arthropoda > Merostomata > Xiphosura > Limulidae > Limulus > Limulus polyphemus. The sequence continues at coordinate 50,286 of NW_013669915.1, forward strand.
ATATACATATATATAGCTTCGCTAGCCTCCAGTGAGACAGCTGTATGTCTGCGGATTTCAAACGCTAGAAACCGGGTTTCGATGCCAGTGGTGGGCAGAGCACCGATAGCCCTTTAACTTCAAACAATCCGTGCTAAAAACCGATAACAGAACAGTAACTATTTTATCTATCCAAAACTTTATAACTTTGATGTGCTTTGTTTAAGTAACTTGTCAAAATAATGTTCAAGCAAATCATATCCGAGTAGTGGCAAACAAAAGTTGGAGCTAAAAAAAAAAAATTGACCAATATCTGTTTTCTCTGTCTAACAGGTTTTTATTTAGCTACATATCTGTAAAGGGAGAAACGGAATTAATTACGGTTCTCGTGTGTTTGATGTTTACACACACACACACACACAGAGCCATCATGTTCCAAGACTAAATGAACAATTACTTCCGCATAATTAGTGACAGCAGTCTTTTCGGGAAATGATAATGGTATGTAATGATATGAGGGCTTTGGTGAGATGTGGGAACATTCCGATCTAGCGGCGTTTCGTTAATTGATAACGCAGGTTCGGGATTATCAAAAGTTTTAATCAAAGTAAAACCCACATTTCTTACCTGATTATTTGAGAAATGACCCGAGGTCCATATGAGTAATCGCGGGTTTAAGGTAACCATAGAGATAAAAAAGATAGTTCGTGCGTACAAACGCACAAAAGGAGAAAGAGCTTACAAAATATGTCTTGTATTGTTTTGTAATTAAGCACAAAGCTACACAATGGGCTACCTGTGCTCTGCCCACCACGAGTATCGAAACCCGGATTCTAGCGTTGTAAGTCCACAGACATATCGCTGTGCTACTGGGGGGGGGGCAAAATATGTCTGGAAATAAATTACGACCAACAAGAAAGAACTGATTCTCCAGAATGTTCCAAGCCTAGCTTTTCAAAGCCGAGTGTGACTGGAGTTTATACAGACGCAGAAACAGCTTGCAAAATACGTTTGGATGTAACTTACGACCAACAAGAAAGAACTGATTCTCCAGAATGTTCCAAGCCCCAACAAGAAAGAACTGATCCTCCAGAATGTTCCAAGCCCCAACAAGAAAGAACTGATCCTCCAGAATGTTCCAAGCCTAGCTTTTCAAATCCGAGTATGAATGGAGGTGAAGAATAAGTTATCGATTGCTATAAGGCACTTTCACGTATTTTCGAAGAAAAAGAAACTAATAAATGTTAAAAAGAAAGATTTCTTATACATTTCTATTGATGCAAATATTTGCTAATTATCCAGAATTATTTACTCATTATTCAGGATTATTCACTAATTATCCAGAACTTTTCACTCGTTATCTAGAATTGTTTACTCATTATCTAGAACTTTTCACTCATTATCTAGAATTATTCACTCATTATCCAGAATTATTCACTCATTATCTAGAATTATTTACTCATTATCTAGAACTTTTCACTCATTATCTAGAATTATTCACTCATTATTCAGAATTATTCACTGATTATTCAGAATTATTTACTCATTATCTAGAACTTTTCACTCATTATCTAGAATTATTTACTCATTATCCAGAATTATTCGCTAATTATCCAGAATTATTTACTCATTATTCAGGATTATTCACTCATTATCCAGAATTATTCACTCATTATTCAGAATTGTTCACTCATTATCCAGAATTATTTACTCATTATCCAGTTCAACTTCATGCGACTTCCACATCATTATTAACACATTGGATAAACCCAACACTTCAATGCAATTTGTCTTAGTATCCTCCCATCAGCAGGTTCAATGTCATTATTAAACACGAAATTGTTCTATCAACTAATATTGTGTTCTTGTAATGTTTTCATTATTAACCTCCCTTCACCCAGAATGAGTTTTTCTCCTTGATACAGCAAATGATCGTTTCAAGACTGAATATTTGACACAATAATAAATCAAAAATGTCTAAAAAAAATTAAAAAGGACAAACATTCCAATGTAAATTTAGTAATAATTAAATATCTACCAGCCTACTCTCAAACTGAATTTCTTTTGGACAGGTTAAGAGTAAATTAATCTTGGATACCTTTTTTTTTTCTTTCCTTTTTATTAGCTATATTTGTGTGCGCCAGCAATACTAAGCGCAGGGCGCGCGTATACCCGATTCGATTTATCAGTCATCAGGATCTCTACCAGCCTACTCTCAAATTGAAATTCTTAGAGGCAGGATTAGAATAAACTAATCTATGAGACCTTGAGCGTGGACAAATACATCAGTCGAAAAGGTTTGATCTCCTGAGTCTAAAACTGTAATTAGACCTTGAATCGGTCAGGAGATGATGGAGCTATGAGTTAAAAGTTTGTACTTGAAAAACCCTTCTATGAGCCGTTGTGCCGCGGCTAAAAAGTGATAATTAACTCCAGTTATTACTCTAACGTATAATAAAAGAAAATGTGCTGATTTCCAAAAAAAAACATAAAATAATTCCGAATTCAATAAAACAACTTCAAAAGTTAAACTCAGTTAAAAAAAGAAACGTGAATTATTTATGTTAAAAACAATGTAAGGGGCGACGTTTCAGATAACAGCCCTTCGTTTACCGAATGGGCTCAGTTAAAAAACGAAACGTGAATTATTGTGTTAAAAACAATGTAAGGGGCGACGTTTCAGATAACAGCCCTTCGTTTACCGAATGGGCTCAGTTAAAAAACGAAACGTGAATTATTGTGTTAAAAACAATGTAAGGGGCGACGTTTCAGATAACAGCCCTTCGTTTACCGAATGGGCGAAATTTCGGGCAAAAGCTTTTTTTTTTTATGGGTTAAAGTCTGAATATGATCTCGAGTTTGGACATCGATGAAAATCAGTTATAAGAAACTGCTAAAGAGAATAACAAGAAATAAGACTTTATATACAACGACATTTTCCTTTCTGAAATGTGATGAAAGTTTTTAATTGGTATCCCTCCGTTAAAACTTTAACTCTAAGACTATAAGATGCCTTATCGTCGTGTATATGTTTATAATTGAACCTCCAAGTGGTATCCCTCCGTTAAAACTTTAACTCTAAGACTATAAGATGCCTATCGTCGTGTATATGTTTATAATTGAACCTCCAAGATGCAGCATTCAAATCTGTTTCTTTGGATTTCGCGCAAAGCTAAAGTGGAATTGACCGTCACATTATAACGCCCCCACGGCTGAAAGGGCCAGCATGTTTGGTGTGACGGGGATTCGAAACCGCGACCCGCAGATATAATTTTTCTATCGTTTTTTTGTTGTTGTTCAAGTCAAAGCTGCACAATGGCGCTGCCTGTCGGTTAACATAGGACGCTGCATTTTAACTCTTTAAGGTGTCAAGATTATCAATAAGCCACCTGGTGACCGATTTGTATAAGACCATTGTAATAAAATATTCTCATTTTTTTTATAAATTTCTTTAATTGATGCATTTGTTATAAGGGTCTCATGTAATATGAAGTGTTTAACTGTAGAGAAATCACATTTATAACACCGTTCTTGTGTTTTTAATTTGACCGTTTTCTGGTTTTATCCAAATTAACATTATCCCCAGGAGTCTCATGTGACTTGAGATTTTTTCAGTTCGTAGCTAAAAACCTGTAAAGGATGAACAGCACACGTTCTCAGAAAGTGATATGTTCAGAAAATGTATTTAAAGTATTAATATTTATTCGAATCTCTTGTTTAAATATATATATTTATTTATTTAATCTCTACCTCTGTTCAGGACTTTTTAACATTATTTTTTTCCTAACTATTTCTGTATCAAATTACGAGTGTTCCACAGACTTTCTTGATTTGAGGATCCGCAATAACGTCATAAAATAAGTCATACTTTCAACATTGAAGTTAACCTCAACAATTGCTAAAGTTTAGTACGTATTTCACTCAAGAAATGAGTGATTCTCCTTTCAACATTGAAGTTAACCTCAACAATTGCTAACCATGTTTGGTGGGAGGGAGATTCGAGCCCGCGACCCTCAGATTGTGAGACGAGCGCCCTAACCACCTGGCTACCTGGTTTTGTGTATTTAAACCAATCAATTGGTTCGAAGTATTTAAAAAAATCTGTAGGCTTAACATTAACCTTCAAATTGCCGGCTTGCTCACGTACGGCTCACTAATTTAGGGTTCACATATGTCGTTATATTGAGCAATTTTTATGTTTTTCCTGTTACAATACTTCATGTAAAAAAAAAACTCATCACGGACAAATTGGAGAATCACTCATTTCTTGAGTGAAATACGTACTAAACCTCAACCTTTCAGCCGTGAGGGCTTTATAATGTGACGGTCAATCCTACTATTCGTTGGTAAAAGAGTAGCCCAAGAGTTGGCGGTGGGTGGTGATGACTAGCTGCCTTCCCTCTAGTCTTACATTGCTAAATTAGGGACGGCTAGCGCAGATAGCCCTCGTGTAACTTGGCGCGAAATTCAAAACAAACAAACAAACGAAAATGTTTGCGAAAAACTGCCCTTATGGGATTAATGTATAACGTAAACTTGTGTTTTATTATAGACCTTCCATTCTCTCCTGTTTGAAGATTATTTTATTGTGCCTTGAATTAGCTTAGCAGGTTCTGAATAATTACAAATATATAACGCATGATCAGTGGCAGATAAATCTGAGAAGTTAGATTTTCAGAAAAAAAACGTTTCTTTCTTCATTGTAGAGACAATAAAACGGCCATACTGCCACTAAAAAATTGATTGAAGTTAGTAGAGTGGGCATAGCACAGATAGCCCATTGTGAAGTTAGTAGAGAAATTAAATACAAAAAATATAAAGTTTTGAAACAGCTAGTTGTGGGGTAATAGGCATCCTAGTGGCACAGCGGTATGTCTGCGGACTTACAACGACAGAATCCGGGTTTCGATACCCGTGGTGGGCAGAGCACAGATAGCCCATTGTGTAGCTTCGTGCTTAATTCCAAACAAATAAACAAACAATGGGGAAATAGATTTATTTTCATACAACGTTTCGTTTATAACAGTGAGAAATGATAATGTATCGTTAAAGTTGTGAGTGGTCGGTCGTGTCTAACTGTTAGAGACGAAACGTTGTACAGAAATAAGTATATTATTCCACAAATAGTTGTTTCAAAACTCCATAGTGTTCGTAAGTTAAGAGGGTACCTCTTACAAAGCAAATAGAAAAAAAATAAATGCAAATTGCCATTAGAAATTATAAACTCTTTAGTAAGTATAAAAAACAACGTACTTTACATTATCTATACGTTTCATATTCCGCGTAGCCAAAAACATAGAATGGGTTAATAAAGAAAAGGTGTACTTCGCTACAAGGAAAATTGATACAAAATTTTGACTTACGTAGGATATCATAGGCAAGTTGAAACTGGCAGCTATACGAGCTTCGTGTACGCAAGTTTCTTGAGGCCCGATGTACACCGAAACGTTTTGGGTCCAGAGTTTAGCTGTCTGAAAAATACTCTCCGTTTCCTCGCCGTAAGTCTCAGCCACGAGAAAGTCTAGCGTGTGGTTGTCACGAAGAGGGTGGTCCTTATTTATCTCGTCCACGGCTAGGCTTATAGCACCGGATATCGTTAGTCCGTACCTCGGGTAGTCCTTGTTGCCTGGCCGACGTTTCGAGCCCGTCAAATATCCCATGGTGAAAATCGAATTCTCCGCTGAAGGACGTGCCGGCACGAGAGAATTTTCCGGTGAGAGACGTGCCGGCACGAGAAGTATGGAAAAAAGTATGAAGGTAGCAGCTTTTCGCATAGTCTCCTTCTTAAAATAAAAACAAACAAAAAACCAAGAACTCACAATACAGTATTTAGATTCTGACCGTTCTACTTATGACCTTTAAGGATGCGATGTCAGAAGTCAAATACGAGTTTACAAATAATTTATTTACGACTGCATAATCCCATTTGCACGTGTTCAAAGACAGATCGTTCTTCTGAAATCTGGGAGTTTTGGTTTGTTTTTAGTTTTAGTTTTTGAGCTAAAGGAGAGATGGCACAGCAAACCTTCGAAGAAGCCATCTACAGTTAAACTCTAAACGTTCGCATCTTTTTCTGTTTATTTATAACTAATATCTTTACACCTAAAACCAATAAGATGCGCAATGATCAGAAAGTGAAGTCGTGGCATTGGAGCTTTTCAGTTCTTTGTCATCCTTGCAAAAAAATGTTTTATTAGTCCTTTTGTTTATTGGTCCTTAACGCACTTTGTTCAACACGGTCTTTTACCCTGAAACTAGCATCTGTTTTCAACAAATACGAAGTTACGTTTCCTTTCAAAAATCGCGCTAAATCAGTTGTTGTTAATACACTAGGCTTATCTTCAACCTACAGTTCAACATCGCTGAATACGTCCCGTAAGTCCTAATATTATGGGTTTAAAAAAAATAATAGCTGTGTTCAGTTAGGCGTCGTCACTTGTTGAAAGTTTGTTCCGGGGTTTGGTCTTCCTGCGGTATTTCTTGTTCTTTGAGTGACAGACGAGTAAGCTACCGCTTTTAAATAAATACCGCCTCCTTATAACCACCAGATGGCGATATGTACGAGCTAGTGAGAACACGTCGTAAATGTAACAGAAAGAGACCAACACTTTTAGTTAGACGCGCCACGAGGTTATGAAGTAAAACGCTTTTTTTGATTTAAAGACCATCTGTTATTCTTATACGTTAAATACAGCGAAATAAATACCCTAAAAATCATTAATTTTAGGTACTGTTTTTATAAGTGCTCTTAGTTCTGACTTATATAACCATGTTTAAAACACATTGTTCACTTTATTATTTACTCACACATTTGACGAGACATATTTCATAAAAATATATAATATTTCCGTATAGTGCACTAAATCATCCAACTGTTAATATTATATGCCAAAAATCTCCAGCTTTGAATATGATATTAAATAAATGTCAGACTTATAGAAGAAACAACAACACACATTTTAAAGCAAATCTGGATTTTAAACATGTTTTTCTTCCCTAGGGGGCGTTATTTTATCCCTGTCTCTCTCTAGGATATTTTTATTAGTGTCTTGCTTAGTTATATCTAATTCAGGCCCTTAATTGTTATGCTTTTGTGAGCGGTTTTTCCCCCAAGACTTAACGAGTGTTACAAACAACAAGAAGAACATAGAAAAGGCTTGTTAGTTACGCCTGGTTTGGTAAAGGGAATAAAAATACAGTCTTCTGATAATTCGCATTATAAGCTCAGTTACGTTACCGCCTATGGCTTTATAAGTACTTTATGAGGTACATTTTAACAAAACAGTTAGTGTTATTTTTTACTTATTACAAAGGCACTGAAGCTTATTCTAGTTAAATAATGTAGTTGATATGAAACGGCGTATTAATACAGGATCTTGTAAAACAAGTAGCGGAAAAATACGACTCTAAGCTACGTAATGTGTATGGCCAGTTTTCAGAGTTTAGTGGATTTTGAGTGAAAAAAAAATTCTCAACGTGCCTCAAAAGTTGGTTTATTTGATTTTTCAAATGGTGAACTAGAGAGAAAACTACTAATGAACATCATCCTCCGCCAACTCTTGAGCTACTCTTGCCAGATCGAATAGTATCACTTTTATAACGCGCCCATGGCCCCAAAGTGCAGAGTACGATTTTTCTTTTGGACGGAAGCGGGGCGTAACCCACGGGAACCCCACATCCACAGTCCGGCATCCTAACAACTAGGCCGCGATCGGCCCTGACACAAAAAGTCAACAAAATAATAATGATAATAATAATAATATTTTACTGAACCCGTATTTTATCTTGAAACATGCAAAGAACAGTGATAATAATACACATGTAGCTCATAATGAAGTGGCTGTGATAATAAAACACATGTAGCTCATAATGAGTGGCTGTGATAATAAAACACATGTAAATCATAATGTAGTGGCTGTGATAATAAAACACATGTAGCTCATATTGTAGTAGCTGTGATAATAAAACACATGTAAATCATAATGTAGTGGCTGTGATAATAAAACACATGTAGCTCATAATGTAGTGGCTGTGATAATAAAACACATGTAAATCATAATGTAGTGGCTGTGATAATAAAACACATGTAGCTCATAATGAAGTGGCTGTGATAATAAAACACATGTAATCATAATGTAGTGGCTGTGATAATAAAACACATGTAGCCCATAATGAAGTGGCTGTGATAATAAAACACATGTAAATCATAATGTAGTGGCTGTGATAATAAAACACATGTAGCTCATATTGTAGTAGCTGTGATAATAAGACACATGTGAATCATAATGTAGTAGCCGTGATGATAAAACACATATAGCTCATAATGTAGTGGCCGTGATAATAAAACACATGTAGCTCATATTGCAGGAACTGTGATAATAAAACACATGTAGCTCATATTGCAGGAACTGTGATAAAAATACACATGTAGCTCATATTGCAGGAACTGTGATAATAAAACACATACAGCTCATAAGGCAAGAGACTGTACAATACTATTTTATCTGTCTCACAACTAAAAAATCTCTTTCATATACATTCATCCAGAGACTGTACAATACCAGGGTTTTAATATCCGTGATGGGAGCAGTAAAGAGAGCCAATTGTGTATTTTTGGGGCTTCACAATAAAAAAACAAAAAATACACATTTGGCAAGAGACTGTACTCTATTATTGTTTATTTGGTAGGAGGTATTGTTAATAATGTCAGTTTAGAAGAATTACCAGTGGCCAATTTCCCTTTGATCTGGTTTGTATAATATGCATTTTTAATCCTAATTAACCTACAGGCATCTAATAATAATGCTTTGGGGGTGAAACATATTCAATTACACTCAACAACCCGAAACATGTCTCAACCAATAAGGAGAAAGCATACGTTAGCGAAGCCTGCTAAGTTCAAATAAGGATTAAATAAGAATCTACGTCAAACAATACTTCTAATGTTTACTACGAAAATATGTGACATTTTAAATGTATATACTTACTTACTGAGACATGTATTTTTATGGCTTTTATTATTATTTTCCATCAAATGGGAGTAACTTCTTCTTTATAAGCTGTCAGTTGGTTTCTCAGTGTTGAATCTTCTTTATAAGCTGTCAGTTGGTTCCAATGTTGAATCTTCTTTATAAGCTGTCAGTTGGTTTCTCAGTGATGAATCTTCTTTAGAGGCTATAAGTTGGTTTCTTAGTGTTGAATCTTCTTTATAATCTGTCAGTTGGTTCACAGGTTGAATCTTCTTTATAAGCTGTCAGTTGGTTTCCCAGTTTTGAATCTTCTCTATAAGCTGTCAATTGATTTCCCAGTTTTAAATCTTCTTTATAAGCTGTCAGTTGGTTCCCAGTTTTGAATCTTCTCTATAAGCTGTCAATTGATTTCCCAGTATTGAATCTTCTCTATAAGCTGTCAGTTGGTTCCCAGTTTTGAATCTTCTCTATAAG
>NW_013669915.1:60658-64718 GCF_000517525.1 Limulus polyphemus
ATTTCCTAGTTTTGAATCTTCTTTATAAGCTGTCAGTTGATTTCCTAGTTTTGAATCTTCTTTATAAGCTGTCAGTTGGTTCCCAGTTTTGAATCTTCTCTATAAGCTGTCAGTTGGTTCCCAGTTTTGAATCTTCTCTATAAGCTGTCAGTTGATTTCCTAGTTTTGAATCTTCTTTATAAGCTGTCAGTTGGTTCCCAGTTTGAATCTTCTCTATAAGCTGTCAGTTGGTTTCCCAGTATTGAATCTTCTCTATAAGTTGTCAGTTGGTTTCCTAGTTTTGAATCTTCTTTATAAGCTGTCAGTTGGTTTCCCATTTTGAACAATATGCCTTCAGTGAAAAAAGGAAAAGAGTTTACAGTTATTACAGATACGGAAATTAATTCGTTCGTTGTTTGTGCATAGAGTAGAGAAGACTGGGGATTTGCCTGTTATCCTGAATAAATAACAAGTTAATTCAACAAAATAATAAATAATAATATATTGTGTGGAAATAAATAAATAATATTGCTCGAGGCGACTCACATATCTCTACAACAACTGTCGTATCCCAGGCGACCTACATATCTCTACAACAACTGTGGTATCCCAGGCGACCTATATATCTCTACAACAACTGTCGTATCCCAGGCAACTTACATATCTCTACAACAACTGTGGTATCCCAGGCGACCTATATATCTCTACAACAACTGTCGTATCCCAGGCGACTTACATATCTCTACAACAACTGTCGTATCCCAGGCAACTTACATATCTCTACAACAACTGTGGTATCCCAGGCGACCTATATATCTCTACAACAACTGTGGTATCCCAGGCGACCTATATATCTCTACAACAATTGTCGTATCCCAGGCGACTTACATATCTCTACAACAACTGTGGTATCCCAGGCGACCTACATATCTGTACAACAACTGTGGTATCCCAGACGACCTACATATCTCTACAACAACTGTGGTACCCCAGGCGACCTACATATCTCTACAACAACAACTGTGGTATCCCAGGCGACCTACATATCTCTACAACAACTGTGGTATCCCAGGCGACCTACATACATATATCTGTTATTGGTCGAAAGGCGTCGTCATCACTGAACATCTCAGATATAATATCGTTGACTTATTACAACATAACTTTTATTCAATTTTACTTGGCGGTTCTAGAGCACTCGATTAGCAGCTTGCGGGTCGAGGGAACGAATCCTGTCACCGAACATGCTCGACCTTTCAAACATGACGGTCAAGAGGTGATGACTATCTGATTTTCCTCTATTCTGTCATGTACAAATTAGGAACGGATAACGCAGATATCCCTCGAGTATCTTTGCGCGTGATTCAAAAACAAACTTTCACTTGGAAATTTTTATTAATAATCAGTAGGCTAACAGATGCATGCCCATCGCTAGATGGTGTAACCGTATAAGGTATTACCAAACTTAATAGTCATTATTTGTTTGTTTGTTATGGATTTCGCGCAAAGCTACACGAGGGCTATATGCGTCCCTAATTTAGCAGTGTAAGACGAGAGGGAAGGCAGCTGGTCATCTCCACCCACCGCCAACTCTCGGGCTACTCTTTTACCAACGAATAGTAGTGGGATTGACCGTCACATTATAACGCCACCACGGCTGAAAGGGCGAGCATGTTTGGTGGGAGGGAGATTCGAGCCCGCGACCCTCAGATTGTGAGTCGAGCGCCCCCTAACCACCTGGCCATGCCGGGCCCTAGTTAGTGTTACTTATGTGCAATACACCCCTCTTCTACAAGGAATTAATAATAACAATAATAATTAGAATAATGCCGAAATTTTCTTGGACAGCGTTTTCCAAACTTTTGTCATCCACACTCCCCTTAATAAATATATTTTTCCGACCTTCCCCCCCTTTTTTTAATGAGTAAAATAGTGAATTAAGTGACGAGATGTAACACACGGATACACGTCAAAATGCTAAATGTGTTGTAGTAATTTACTTATTATTGCACTATTGAACTATCTACCCTAACAACTCGCCCCCCCCAAGAGGTAATCTGCTCTCCCCTGGAAGGGCTCCCCACACTTTTAGAAAAGCTGCCCTAGGAAAAAAACATCTCACATGTTTTTATGAATAACATTTGGAGAAGAATAAACTATTAATTTTGCATATCTGTATATTTAATACCTCTAATTGTTTCTTTCAGAAGATTCACGTATTTATGTTCGCTTGTTGATACTGGACTTTCAGTTCACGTGAAATCTGACCTTGGCAGCTGACAACTACAGTTGGAATATTATCGTCAACTGTTTAGACGATATGATTGCCACGGAAAGTATTGTCACACAATCTTAAAGGCAAAGACTTAAACGAGGATTTTAAAAGGAAATTAAATAAAAATCTCAAATTTCTATGTATCGTGTCAAGTGCTTTTGTTTTTGCATTGTGGGTAAAATTTCATTAGATTGTGATGCTGGATGTAAACTAATACGTAAACGTTTTTAAGTTTATTCGCGTTTCGTGTATTGGCAAGTTGTTTGGGCCTAAATAGCAAGCGACTGGTAAATGTATATGCTTTGTAAGCACACGGCGTTATTTACACAATACTGCTAAGAGCGATCCAGGAAGCATGAACATCTTACTGTCACCCATTAAATAGTCTTTGAAAAAATATAAATAAAACTACAAAATCTTTATCAAAACTTCTTAAAATTTAACTTCTTATTGGAGACCAACATAGTCTATAATTATTTACTGATGTAGTACGTGAATATTACTGAGAGTAAAATACTTAACCGAAACGTAATATATTAGTTTTAATGTAATTATTTACTGATGTAGTACGTGAAAATTACTGAGAGTAAAATACTTAACCGAAACGTAATATATTAATTTTAATGTAATTATTTACTGATGTAGTACGTGAAAATTACTGAGAGTAAAATACTTAACCGAAATGTAATATATTAATTTTAATGTAATTATTTACTGATGTAGTACGTGAAAATTACTGAGAGTAAAATACTTAACCGAAACGTAATATATTAATTTTAAAATAATAAAAAAAACGTGTATCATAGTTATTAATTAAACAACACTTTTGAATTCATCGTTATTGATAAACCCTTAGAAAGTTTCAGAGCGGTAGTTCAAACATTCATTTGTCATGAATGAATAGTCTTCAGGATTATTCATTTCATTAGGTTTTGTAATACTCCAACTTCTTATTAAAAAGGTAAACGTACAGAAGGAAGCCCCATGGAAGCCGAGCACTTTTTTGATTGCACGAAGTAATGAATTATGAAAGCACGTGGGTTCTTTCATGGTTTTACACAAGTATATTGCATTACGAAAAATGGGACGCATGATTGTGCATGTTTTGTGAGTGGAAAGAGGAAGGTACTTCCCTTTCCCTTCCGGAAATACATTTAATGAAAAACTCTTTTTATTTAGAGCACGAGTATTGCGTTATAAATGCAATATATGAAAGGTGGCTTGTGATAGTAATTATAGAAAGAACAATAGTAATTTAGATTATTTCTCTCGTGTCTCCTCAAATATAAAATTTAAAGCTTTTTCCAAATTAACGAAACGATTTTGTTTGTTTGATTGTGATTAAGCACAGAGCTACACAGTGGAGTATCTGTGCTCTGCCAAATACGGGTATCAAAACCCGGTTTCTAGCGTTGTAAGTCTGCAGACATACCGCTGTGCCACATTAACGGTAGTGTGATGTCGTTTGTTGTATATTTCTTTCTATCCCATTTTAGCCGTTTTTAATTTTCAAAGTATGTGAAGTACCTCCAGTATTTATATTAAAACTTAACTGAATATCTCTCACGTACTTAGGAGATAAGTATGTGATTTGGGGTAAGTATGTGATTTGAGGTATGTGGTTTGGGGTAAGTATGTGATTTGGCATAAGTATGTGATTTGAGGTAAGTATGTGATTTGAGGTATGTGGTTTGGGGTAAGTATGTGATTTGGCATAAGTATGTGATTTGAGGTAAGTATGTGATTTGAGGTATGTGGTTTGGGGTAAGTATGTGATTTGGCATAAGTATGTGATTTGGGGTAAGT
>NW_013669915.1:65196-67085 GCF_000517525.1 Limulus polyphemus
AACAACCAGTGATTGATTCTAACAACCACTGATTGATTCTAACAACCAGTGATTGATTCTAACAACCACTGATTGATTCTAACAACCAGTGATTGATTCTAACAACCACTGATTGATTCTAACAACCAGTGATTGATTATAACAACCACTGATTCTTTCTAACAACCACTGATTCGTTCTAACAACCACAGATTGATTATAACAACCATTGATTCGTTCTAACAACCACAGATTGATTCTAACAAATATTGATTCGTTCTAACAACCACTGATTCTTTCTAACAACCACAGATTGATTCTAACAACCACAGATTGATTATACCCATGACGAGTATTAAACACAGAGCTATCTATACCCATGACGAGTATTAAACACAGAGCTATACCCATGACGAGTATTAAACACAGAGCTATATACCCATGATAAGTATTAAAGCCACGGATTTGCCGTTGAACCAGAGTGGTGTGATGGTGGTGGTGGAGGGGGCTCATCACTAGTACAGGTAGTTAAGTCGATGTCTGTGTACCAGCTAGATATTACTCTAAACAAAACAAATTACTCTTGAACAAAACTCCAAAATAAGTATTGTTACAAATTACTAGTAGTTTAACATATGACAGAAACTACACTAAATATAGACGAGATTACAACGCTGAAAAATATAGTCCATTGTGTGGCTTTGTGCTTAAACAAACGAACAAAATCAATTATGTAGCTCATGCTTAAGAAGTAATAAAACCATTAGTTTAGTTTACAAGACAACTGAAGCACAAAAGAATAATAAAAATTGAACGATCAGAAGTTCTATTACTACCGTTCAATCCTAAAATAGCTGAATGCAGGAGGTAACTTTTTATTATTTTTGGACATTCATAATTATATACATAGAAACATAAACACATTAAGTTCTTAGCTGGAGGTGACTTTTGTAATGTTTTGAACTTTTTGGTGACACTATAAATTTTACATGAGTGTGGCACATTAAGATAACGTAAATATTTATATGCCACTAGGGACAATGAAAGCAGGACATACAAATAAATAAGACATTCCTAAATTTAGGAGCAAGATATTATAATGAACCTCAAAACCGTTTACACCTAGGAACCGTGCGTGCTTACATAAATATTTACCAGGTGGCGATAGTTTAGTCTTTTCAATTTAAATAACACCTTATACAGCGAATGAGCTAACCGGTTAATAATATCGAAGTTTCAGACAAAGCTGAGTAGACAGAGGTCAACTAATTAGCACCACTCGTCTTCTACGTGGTTATTTTTAACCGAATATCGGAACTGATTGCCACTTTTATAAAGCGCCCAAAGCGGAAAGGTGTAGAAAATGTTCAACAGCATATCGCGGGTAGGAGCTTTGGACCTTTTAATGCGTAGCACTGTACGCTAACTACTAAGTCACCTTCGACCTAGGGTGTTGCAGTTACATATGAGCTATTTGTAACTGTAATCATGTATCTCTTGTTTAATTGGTTAAACAACTAGTTAAAGTTAGATATAAATCAATGGTTGTTATAGCTCTGTGTTTAATACTCGTCATGGGTATAGATAGCTCTGTGTTTAATACTCGTCATGGGTATAGATAGCTCTGTGTTTAATACTCGTCATGGGTATAGACAGCTCTGTGTTTAATACTAACAAAGTTACTGATGATATTGATTCGCGGGTTACACGAAGAATGTCACAAAAACGTGTTAACGATTAATACAGAGTTCAACAGAAACTATTTTAGTTCGTTTGGAGCTATATCACATAGCTCCCAAATCGCATACTTATCCCAAATCACATACTCACCCAATCACATACTTACCTCAAATCACATACTTACCCCAAATCACATACTTACCCCAAATCACATACTTACCCCAAATCAC
>NW_013669915.1:67771-68598 GCF_000517525.1 Limulus polyphemus
AGAAAGAATCAGTGGTTGTTAGAATCAATCAATGGTTGTTAGAAAACGTTTACTCCAGTAACCACATCGTTGAGTCACTTAACAGTATTTCGAGAGCTGAAATTAAATCAGAGACAACTTAATATTAAAAAAAAGCAAGCAGAATGAGCACAAAACTCACCAAGAGACTGCTTTATATTAATTCGCTTGTTAATTGATCAGAATGATGAAGTTAAATTAACGTAGTGTTTAAACTTAAGTTTCTTACAAACCAAGACAGAATAGTTTTCAATATATTTAGAAACTGCTAAATAGATTATTCGATTTATTATTTTCAGAAAAATTAGTTAGTTGTTTGTTCTTAAGTGGAAGGTTACACTATGAGCTATACGGGTCTTGCCCGCAACAGGGATCGAACCCAGAATTTTAACCTTAAATTTACCTCAAGCTTACCGCTGGGCCGCCGATGTTTATTAATAATAATAATAAGAAGAAGAATAAAAAACAAAAAACTTAAACGTACCATAATAGTTTGAGTTAGTTGTTTTCAATAGAACTGATAAAATCCACCACAGGGCAACAGTATCAATAGGTAAAATCCACCATAGGGCAACAGTATCAATAGGCAGTCTAACAACGCTATAATTATTTCTTTGCACAATATTAAAAATAAATAAATGTTTTATCAGATCTCATAGTCTGCTTCTAGAGTAGCTTCATTATATTTCTTCCAAACCACACTTTAAATTAAGTATAATGTAATAATTATCCGAAAATTTTTTAACAATTTACTTTAGATTGTTTGTTTGTTTACTTTTTTTGAATTTCGCGCAAAGCTACACGAAGCT
>NW_013669915.1:69007-77426 GCF_000517525.1 Limulus polyphemus
GGGATTGACCGTCACATTATAACGCCCCCACGGCTGAAAGGACGAGCACGTTTGGTGTGATGGGGAGTCGAACCCGCGACCCACAGATTGCGAGTCGAGCGCCCTTTAGTTTTAGAAGCTGAAATTTTCTTCTTATTCAAGCCTCCAGGTAAAGTGTCAAAGAAAAAGTTAGTAGAAACGTAGTTTCAGTGATAAATAAGGTTCATTTCTACAAAAAAAAACAATCCAAAACAACAACAACACATGATCAGTAAATAAAAGTACTACAGGTAAATTTCGATCAAGCAAATAATGGGAGGAAACAAACGTTTAAAATCTGTCATTGCAAAACAACGTTGAAACGTTTGACGGGTTCGTGATACAAACAAAACATTTTATATATATAATTAACATGTAAGTAAAATACCCATTCGAATTATGTAGTCAAAACAGTTTCTAAGCCGAAGTTGCTCTAAGTATATTTAAAGTTCCGGGACAGATTTATTAAAGAAGTACTTCTGATTTCATAAGTTCTGGGACAGATTTATTAAAGAAGTACTTCTGATTTCATAAGTTCTGGGACAGATTTATTAAAAAAGCACTTCTGATTTCATAAGTTCTGGGACAGATTTATTAAAAAAGAACTTCTGATTTCATAGGTTCTGTGACAGATTTATTAAATAAGCACTTCTGATTTCATAGGTTCTGTGACAGATTTATTAAATAAACACTTCTGATTACATAGGTTCTGTGAAAGATTTATTAAATAAGCACTTCTGATTTCATAAGTTCTGTGAAAGATTTATTAAATAAGCACTTCTGATTTCATAGGTTCTGTGATATTTTTATTAAATAAGCACTTCTGATTTCATAAGTTCTGTGAAAGATTTATTAAATAAGTACTTCTGATTTCATAGGTTCTGTGACAGATTTATCAAAGAAGTACTTCCGAGTTCATAAGTTCTGGGACAGATTTGTTAAAGAAGTACTTCTGATTTCATAAGTTCTGTGACAGATTTGTTAACGAAGTACTTCTGATTTCATAAGTTCTGTGAAAGATTTATTAAATAGGCACTTCTGATTTCATAAGTTCTGTGAAAGATTTATTAAATAAGCACTTCTGATTTCATAGGTTCTGTGATATATTTATTAAAGAAGTACTTCTGATTTCATAAGTTCTGGGACAGATTTATTAAAAAAGAACTTCTGATTTCATAGGTTTTGTGAAAGATTTATTAAATAAGCACTTCTGATTTCATAAGTTTTGGGACAGATTTGTTAATAAAGCACCTCTGATTTCATAGGTTCTGTGAAAGAAAAAGCACTTCCGATTGTAGTTAAACCCACCACGGGTATCTAACCCCGAATTTTAGTTTTGTGGGTTCAAGTTGTACGACAGGTTTTATTAAAGGTCTATTTCTAGTTTTGTAAATTGTGTGACAATTTTACAAGAGTTTATTTTAGAACTCAAATATTTTGAATAACAATAATTTAAAACAACGGAATTTCCTCGTTTGTAGACCTAAAGAGACAATTAAACCTTTTTCATATCTAATCTCACCATATTCGTTATGTAAGAAAAACACGTAGGTTCATGAAATCTTGATAGAAATGAATAAAAAAAAACATAACCCGAACGCTTTCGAAAGATGGACCTTTCGAAATTCAGAGGCAAACTGGCAAACCATTCCCAGTTTGCCCCTGAAAAAGAAATGTCCACCTTTCTTTTGCGTTCGGGTTATAGGGGTTTTATTCATAATGTCACCATATAATGGTAAGAAACGTTATTTGTGAAAGTTGGCTCCATCACCTTTTAAATATACTGAAAAGTCAATTGGAAGCAATGATGATAATATTATGTGAGCCGATATAATTTACACTTAAAGGGGGCTGGAGACCTCCTGAAAGGTCACCTGTTTTAACCACTCGCACTACCATACAATAGTGTGTTCTGTCAGTCAGTCAGTAGATACTAAAATGACGTCACGTAAGGGACGCTTAACGTGCAATTCATCCTGTTGTGACCTCAGCAAAACGTGCGCATGCCATGAATCACGAGATGAATTATGCACTCTGTAGGCTACAACACAACAAGACATATGAGCTTGAAAAGCAAGAAATAAAAATATTTGTTACTCTTAATTCTGGTTTTATTTACTCTTGAAACAGAACACTTTCGGGAACCCTGCGGAAGTACATCTAATTTATATGTACTTGAGTATTTAGTAATAAAAAATAAAAAATACATTAAGTACAAACAACATTCTGCGCTACAGATGCGTTTTTGTAAATAAAGAAGTCAGTTGGACAACAGTATCATTCAGAAGTCAGTTAAATCGTAAAAATTATTTTCTTTGACCGGGCAAGTGGTAAGATTACGAACCTACAATCATAGAATCCGGAATTTGTCTACCTTCCTTGGACAGAGCACGGATACGCTTATGTGTGGCTTTTCGCTAAAACAAGCCATTTTTTACTTGACTAGTCACTCAGTCACTCAGAATGATGCTTCAGGACGTACGTTAAAATAGCGATGGTTGTGTGTAGTTCAGCGTACTTGTGTGTCAACAGTTTAATCTACCTTAAGTTTGAAAATCGGTGCTTTATTTTTGGACTAATTTTTTGAAGCGCTGTGCCACTTGGGGGGGGGCGGAATATTTGCACGAAAGTGATGTTTAATTTACGCAAAAAACATATATGAATTTTTTTTTAATATTAAACCAAAATTAAATCTTTAATCAAACTGTCCCGAAACTTTTTCTTAGAATTCCAATAAAAATTCGAAGTTTCGGATTGTAATATAATTACAAAAGATGAGCTTAACTGTAGGTTAAAGAATATTTTACTCCCCACTCTTACTTTTGTTTTCTTAAACTTGATCGTTTGATTTTTAGTTAATTAAAAGATATTGTGTTAAATTGAATCAAATTAGTTCAGTAGACGGCATTTCAAGCTTGTCATTCAAATTGTAACTACATTTAGGTTTGTTTGGTAAAAAATTCAGTTTTTATTTCTTAGGTAATGATTTCTTGAAACAGATAAACCTTTTGGGTTAGAGTTTTTTTTCTGCTCATAAGGATAACAACAAGGAACTCATTAAACCAGTCACACGACATATTAATACTTTGGTTTATAAGTACCTTTTTGAGAAGGTCCCCATTGATGTTTATCACGTCAACACAGGATAAACAATCACCGCAAAGGTGACTTATCTCTATTGATGTTTGTCACGTCAACACACGATAAACGATCACTGCAAAGGTGACTTATTCCTAATGATGTTTGTCACGTCAACACAGGATTAACGATCACTGCAAAGGTGAGTTATCTCTATTGATGTTTGTCACGTCAACACAGGATAAACAATCACTGTAGAGATGGCTTATCTCTATTGATGTTTGTCACGTCAACACTGGTTAAACAATCACTGCGAAAGTGACTTATCCCTATTGATGTTTGTCACGTCAACACTGGTTAAACAATCACTGCAAAGGTGACTTATCCCTATTGATGTTTGTCACATCAACACAGGATAAACAATCACTGCAGAGATGGCTTATCCCTATTGATGTTTATCACGTCAACACAGGATAAACAATCACTGCAGAGATGACTTATCCCTATTGATGTTTATCACGTCAACACTGGTTAAACAATCACTGCAAAGGTGACTTATCCCTATTGATGTTTGTCACGTCAACACAGGATAAACGATCACTGCATAGTTGACTTATCCCTATTGATGTTTATCACGTCAACACAGGATAAACAATCACTGCAAAGGTGACTTATCCCTATTGATGTTTGTCACGTCAACACAGGATAAGCGATCACTGCATGGTTAACTTATCCCTATTGATGTTTATCACGTCAACACTGGTTAAACAATCACTGCATAGTTAACTTATCCCTATTGATGTTTATCACGTCAACACAGGATAAACAATCACTGCAGAGATGACTTATCTCTATTGATGTTTGTCACGTCAACACAGGATAAACGATCACTGCATAGTTGACTTAAGTATTTTCAACAAACCTCTGAAAACAACAACAAACCTCTGAAAACAACAACAAACCTCTGAAAACTACAACAAACCTCTGAAAACAACAACAAACCTCTGAAAACAACAACAAACCTCTGAAAACTACAACAAACCTCTGAAAACAACAACAAACCTCTGAAAACAACAACAAACATTTGAATTCTCGAAACATAAAGTTAATTTCTAACTCTAATGGATTCTACATTAACTAACTGATTTAATTTCACACCGGCGTGTTTAATGAAAGATCAGCGGAGAAGAAAAGGTTATATATGTGATTTAAAACTCATCACCCGGTTTTCGTCTCCACAAAGACTAGGTTTCAACCCCCCCCCCCCCCCACTATCCAGTGGCTCAGGGGTAGGTCTGAAGGTTTATAACTCTTAAAAATTGGATTATGATACCCGATTTGAGTTTGGTTTGAATTTCGTTCAAAACTACACGAAGGCTATGTGCATTAGCCGTCCCTAATTCATCAGTGATATACTAGAAGGAAGACAGCTAGTCAACACCACCCATCGCCAGCTCTTGAGCTACTCATTTACCAACAATAGTTGGATTGACCGCCACATTACGACACCCCCACGGCTGAAAGGGCGAGCATGTTCGTGGACGGGGATTGGATTCGAAACCCGCGACTCTCAGACCCGATTTGACCACAGCAGAAATAGCCCGTTGTCTAGCTTTTTGTTGAATAAGGAAACAAACAAATTCACGAAGAGTTAATCTCCACAATTGTCCCCTTGCTTATTTCCATTTAATTCTTGATGGATTTTATAAACTTGATTACAAAATTGATTTCATATGCCGAAGTCTGCAGTACGTAGCTTTCTCAATACTTCTAGATGTATACATCTTTTAACGCTATTTATGGCACGTTTTATCTTCTGTACGAAGGATGCGAGATACGTGAATCTATGCCACCATTTTTGCTCAACGAATCGTTTCTCTTCACTTATTAAGTAACATGGTACATACATCCTTATTGGTCGATCATATTTAACCTGTATGTGCCACCTACCGTATAAAGTAGGAAAACAAGAATAATTTATTACAATTTAAAACAAGAAGTTTATAGATAGTGTTTTAAATCCGATACTTAAAATTAAGAAATAAAAATTATAAATACAGTATTAATACTATCCTCATTTAGTTTCATATTGTTCATTAAGTCAGTGTTTCTAACAACGATCAGTGTTACTGGAAGTTAATCAAACACTAAAACCTAATAATAACCTTTAAGTACGAAAAACGAACCCTTGGTAGCATTCTTCTAACCAGAAATCGTTAATGAAAGTATAAAAAATAAATCCTAATCTTCAGTTCACACTCAACCATTACTAAATCAGTACGCTTAGATGAATTTTGCTTAGATAGTCCGCCACAATCTACAAGCAGCCAAGATGTTTTTACTTTCAATACTTGTATCTGGTGATTAGGTCTTTGTGTTCTCAGTGGATCTTCGGGGATGTGGCGAGCAGCGGATTACAGTTTTCTATTGTCCCCACGTGCACGTGCTGAGGATACAGAGCTGTTATGTAAATACCCTACACTTGACAAAGGTAAAATAAAAAACGAAGCTAAAAACAATATTTGTCTTTAAAGTAAACGTCATTCTTTAATATTGTTTGACGAGAAAAAGTAACAACGTCTTGTTTTCCAGCTCCGTCTGCTAAGCCTTTGTCATATTTTTCATTATGAAGGCTTGTACAATCTTTACACTTGTGCAAATAAATTTTATTCACATAGCCAAAGTTCTACCAATGTTTTGAATTCCAAGTTTGATTGTCACTAAAATGATAAAATTAAACTATGTAATATTTTATCAATTATATTTATATATCAACTTAAAAGTATGTTTTGAATAACTTGTTTCCCACATCGGACTAGAATATTTCAGTTTCTCTATTTTCATAGCTTCCGTTTTATACGTTTAGGATCTCTTTGTGGGTCAGCGGTAAGTTTACGAATTTCATATGTCACAATCCGGGGTTCGACTCCTCTCGGTTCACAGATACTGGATAACCTACTGCGTGGCTTTACTCTAAAATAGGCAAACAAACAAACTTGTTTATTCACTTAGGAATTGTTTACCTATTAATAAGTGTCTGCCTGAGGTTTCACGTCTTAATCTTTTAGAAAACTTTCTACTACTGCTCCAGCAAAGTCCTTGAAATAAAAGCTATTTTATTATTATTTTTTTTGGCATTAAACCGTACAAACAGTCCAATACCTTCTTATATTTCTTTCTTGGTAATTATCCCGTATTTATACACATATATAAACTCAGTATAAACTGTTTCCTGCAATCAACATTCCTGGCTAACGCATTTAATTCAAGGAAAGTGCTTGAGAACAAACAACTTTATATATATATATATATATATAAACTCTGTTAGTGATTTTACCGGGTGTTTGGCAGCCAAGGAAATAGTTGGTGAATGTAACATGATTTATTTGTTATTCTTTATTAGAAGAAACATAATTGCAGTGTTCAAAATTACAAGAACAAGAATAATTCAACTACTTGTTTGATTAGCAGAATAATTAAAAAAACGTTTTTTTTATTTTGATTTTCGCGCACAGTTTCTCAAAGAACTTTAGACTTTATTAATTTTAAACTGAAAGACTAGAGGAGAGGCAGTTACTTAACAGCACCCGCCGCTAACTTTTAAGCTACTCTTGTCTGACCGAATAAAGGGATTTAACTGACACTCTTATAACGCATCCACGGCTCCAAAGTGCGAGACGCAATTTTGTGGCATAGAAACGCGAATTATAGACATTCGGATTCACATCCTTGGCATGCTAATCATCTAGCCACCTCCTGGCCACCTCAAAAATATTTTTTATACTATAAGAAAAGTGTGTACTTTATAATTTAGCAGACTTTTGTTTTTTTAAAGTGAGCAATACAAAAATGTCTTCTTACTGTCATTTCCGAATGATAGGAGTAATTCTACTGTAAGCATTACCGGCAGTCATATATAATTATGTAGTTTCAAAACTTGCCGATAGATACCGCTAGTGATTAAGTATCTTAAGATAACATGTTAATATTAAGTAACGCCATCATTTATAAGTGAATAAGCAGTTACTAAAAATAGATTGGTTAATACAGCTCTGTTACGTCATTTCACGTACACTTCCAGAACCACATAAAAAATAAGTAATAAAATAACATTATCTTATCATTCACGATATTCGGAATACAAGTTCACTCTCTGTAATTACCAATTGTCCCCTAAAGATTATGAGTATCACATATAAACGTCAGCGTAGGGACTACCCGAGGATCCAGTGTTTGCAACTACAATGTTGATATATCTTGCTTCAAATATAAATTATTTAACATACTTCCTGGTACAGATTCGTGTTCTGCCATTATAGAAGCTAATTAATCCACTCATACAATTAAAGATGGTATTTAACATAACAAAAATATTTACTTCTTTCTAAGCGGAAGTATACGGTTACTGTGCCACGTTTTACTGTTTTCGTCAATGAGATTCTTTAAAAATATTATTATTTTGTCATCAAAAGAAATAAAAGTCAATAACTCTCTCTCTATCTCTCACTTTTCATTTATCTTTCTATCTGTTTTTATATATGTAATTTAAACTGTTAATGTTTTTACCAGATGACTAACTCTCCAGAGTCAAAAATTAATTTCAGTATCACTGATATGGTTCATTAGAATATCACTGAAATCGTTCATTAGAATATCACTGATATCGTTCATTAGAATGAATATATTTTTCGTTTTCTACTTCTGAGTTTTATTGTTAGTCAAAAAGGTATTTTGTCGTAATTTGTAGCATAATTTTTTAATACTTATATGTATATGGATATACACACATCAATAAAATAGTTTCCTAACGAGGCAATAGATGTCACTAGCGTTTAAGTTTCTGTTAGTATTCGTAGCTCTAAGGTAATGTAAAATATTTCGAAAGCTTAGAATGCTAAAACCTCTTGCCATTAAGTTAATAAAACCAACTTTTAACCAGAAAATGAGTGTTATCCATTTCATTTTCAATTGTGAAAATGTAAATAAAAAAACCAGATAATAAACTTTGATTGGTTAATACGAGATGGACTAAAAAATATTATTCACACACACACATATATATATATATACATATATCGATAGTGTGTGTGTAGCACAACTCAATTTAAAAACTCAAAATTTATAGATTTCAAGTAATATAATTATTTTAGAGCAAATTATGAATATTTAATTATATTTCTGCCTACTATCATTTCTCAAATAATTTATTTGATTTCAATTTCGATGACGAGAAACCCACTTTGAGACTAATAATGGCTGGAGACGGCTTGAATGGGGTAATGAAGAAAAACTTACTATATATATATATATATATATATATATA
>NW_013669915.1:78321-84716 GCF_000517525.1 Limulus polyphemus
GTATATATATATATATATATATATATATAGTAAGTTTTTCTTCATTACCCCATTCAAGCCGTCTCCAACCATTATTTGATTTCAATTATTCCTAAATACGGTTTAAATTATAATTACAAATTCTACACAGAGAAATTATTTAGCTGCTTATTTATAAAAAGCCCCCAGTGGCACAGCAGTATGTCTGCAGACTTACAACGCTAGAATCCGAGTTTCGATACCCGTGGTGGGCAGAGCACAGATAGCCAGTTGTGTTGCTTTGTGCTTAATTACAAACAAACTATTTATAAAAAAAATAATATATACCTACAACGAGTATTATATAACTTATTCCCTTACTAAGCCCCCCAGTGGCTCAGCTGAGTTATACCAGTTTACTATAGATCGTCATAAAGATGCTGAGTTATACCAGTTTACTATAGATCGTCATAAAGATGCTGAGTTATACCAGTTTACTATAGATCGTCATAAAGATGAACATGTTCATTTACCTCATTCACAATATGATGTTCTAACTCTCGTGAACATGTTCATTTACCTCATTCACGATGTGGTGTTCTAACGCACGTGAACATTTTCATTTACCTCATTCACAATATGATGTTCTAACGCTCGTGAACATGTTTCTGGAGATGGACTGTATGATGTTTGGATTATCAAGGAGAATGACACTGTGTTACGTACAAACATACAGTCAGGACATGTATGGATATTCATAAAAGTGTTATTCTTGTGAATAGATTATCCTACCGATTATAATCCACTTGTGAGTGGTATTGTCAGTGTAGATCTGGAGCAAGAGTTGTTCTCACATAGCACCTATCACGTAGTTTCTTGAACATTCTTGTCACGAGGAAAATAATCTCAACAGACTAGTATTCGTTCCTTGCAAGCCTAGTTCCCCCCACCCCGGTGAGATAGCAGTAAGTCTACGTACTTACAACACTAAAATCCGAGGTTGGATTCCGTGCGGGGAACACAGCCGATAACCCAGTGTGGCTTTTCTCTAAACTCAACCAAGTATAAACAAAGCAAGTCTAGTTAATGCTACAGACGTTATAGATGACCCGCTCTGAATACGTTTAAAAAAAAACCTTTAACTCTGTTGAATCTTATGACAATTTCGTCTCGTTTCTGTCAAGATAAAGGCAACATTACGACAATGTTTATTGTATTTATTTCATGTTCAATGTGTTAAATAATTGCAGTCATAATCCAGTTCACCCATCTTATACTCCACTTGTCGCAACAGGAATGTTATTTTTGCGATTTTTGATCTTTCTTAGAATCACGGGTACTTATGTTTGTGGATATTGTTATCAGAGTAGGAAATGAGCACGAGAAACAAGACATGGAGACAAATGTCCTGTCTTCTAGTGATGTTACAGACTTTCAATGGTAAAATACTAGGTTCGAATCTCCGTGGTGAACAGGACGCATATGCACCTCATTGTGGACCTTTTCATTAATAAGCGAAAAACATAGGAACAAACAGAGTACTGCTGACTACCTGAAATAACCTCTTGTAAAAAGCACTAGTCTAGTTGACTTAACTTCTATATAAAGTAACTACAAACTCTTGTGATTGTTCACGTCTGATAGAATATTACATTTAAGAATGAGGAATACCATTTGAAATATTAAGCAAAGACAAAGAACATGTTCATACATTCAAGGCGAAACGTAAATCATGTCGCTTCTTACATATTCTACCAATAGTTGTAATGTATTTAAACTTATATTGTACTATATATGTCAATAACACGTATAAAAAATACCAACTTTTACGGTACAGTTACTGTTCCTCGATACGGTAGCTTTGTATTCTACGTTTTTCCATATATATGTTGTCCTCCAGTGGCACAGCGGTACGTCTGCGGACTTACAACGCTAGAAACCGGGTTTCGATACCCGTGGTGGGCAGAGCACAGATAGCCCTTGTGTAGCTTTGTGCATAATTAGAAACAAACAATATATATATGTCATTAAATCCACGAACATTCGTACTTTGAACTTAATAGGTTGTACAGATATGTGAACTCTGTCTAGAGTATTTTATACAAGACTGCCCACTCTTCTCAATTGATACCATCAGAGTTTGAGTATGTTTTCCTCGTGTCAGTTTCACGACAGAACGATGATTGATTCACTGGATTGTCCGGGAGTTTGTTCATGCTGTAACGGTTTATGGACTTTGTTATATTTAACACAGTTTGTCAGAGCTAACAAATGTTGGTTGTATACGATCTGAAAGTATTGATTATTACTTTCGTTCATACGAATACGTTCAGAGTTTTAACCAATTTAGTCCTTGAGAGAATAATAAAAACATGTCTGACATTTTAACGGGAACATCAGTACATATTATTGGGACATCAGCCCATTATTTACAGTTTATAAATCCTTCGCCATAAGTTATGTAATAGCCCTAACCAATGTTCTTACGTCTAATATGTACGAATGGTGAGATCGAGAACAACTGAAAAGCCTGTAAACTCAGAGATGTGCAAAAAAAAGGATTTGCTCTACGTATTCTTTGGCGAAAAACAATCTATAAAAACGTCTTGGACTTAATAACCTATAAATATACGTTGATAAAAACGAATTCTATGGGAAAAATAAAACATTTTACATAAAAACAATATATTTCTCCAATAAATGTAGTTAGTTTCGCAGGATTAGTTTTGTTTGTTTGTAGTTAAGCACAAAACTAAACAATGGACTATCTATACTGTGCCCTTTACGGGTATCGAAACTCAGTCCACAGACTTACCGCAGAATTAGCTTGAACATATATTTTCTATTTCGTTGAGTGCCCGATCAGATTTTCTATTTGTTTGTTTGTTTTATAGCAATGCCACATGGGGCTCCCTGCTGCATCCACCGCGTAGAATCGAACCCCGGATTTTACTAGTGTAAGTTCGTAAACTTACCGCTGTCCCACCGAGAGACATAGATTAGGAGTTTGCTTGTTTGAAGTTAAACACATAGCTACACAATGGGCTATCTGTCCTCTTCCCACCACAACGGGTATCGAAGCCCCGTTTCTTGCGTTGTAAGTCCGCAGACATACCGCTGTGCTACTGGAGGGGGCTACAGAATAACAAAAACTAAACGTGTATCCGGAAGATTTGCACTAAATGTTTATTTTTTTTTCATATCTGATTAAAACATATTTCTCCTATCGAGAGCGTTATTACGAACTATAAATGAGAGAGTTAATGAAAAGCATAGCCTTGTATTCCACAAAATATTCAACAGAGTATAGTGTAACGAAAATGTTCAAACTGAATTTGTAAGTGAAAGTGTAAGACTAAATACGGGTTTCTTCATTACACAGCCTTCTGTTTCATCTAAGGTTAATACCGAACTGAAGAAACAAAATAAACCCATGAAGAATAGTAGGTATATATATATATTATACGACCATTATTATTTGCGTAAGTATTTGCTCTTAAACATTTCACATACCAGTAACACGTTTTTAGATATACACTGTACACAGTTAGTTTTAAAAATATCTAGAAAATATTTATTAGGTTTCATATACTTTCTTTACAAACGTCGTTTGTAATATCATAAATCAACTTATTTCTTTTTAGGCTACCAACTGATTTTGTTTTCAAGCTTACATTTTCATTTGCTGAGCAAATAAAGGTAGCGCTTAAAAGTACTCCATTTACTTGTCGTTCGATATCGAAGGGTTTAGTGCAGATTACTATTCCTAGATGGAGCCTCTATCTATCATGTGAAAGAAAAGTCACGACCATTGCAACTTGATGTTCTAGTTCTTAGTTACATGGTCTTACTTTCTAAAATCGTCTGAGTTATTGTTCTTCTGTTAATCCAGATAGTTATAGGTAGTGAAATGAAAAAGGCAAACTAATTAGCCACAGACAAACTAATATACAATGTCAGTTTTTATTACACAAACATGGATAATATTTAATTATTTAAGTTATATAAGTTATTTTAAACTAAGAAAATTGGCTTTTTCTTCAGTATTAACAATAACCGGTTAAAATTCGGTAGGAAGCAACATCTTCAAACAAAAGGTCACTAAAATACAAGATTAATAAACAGAACAACCACCAGTTTGTTTCTAAGATACGAGACAAACCAGGATTACACGTAGAGAATTAACTGTGTGGTATATTCTCAGACATTGGAACTACTGAGTGCTGAACTATTACGGAAAACATATTAAAAAATTATTACAAAGTTGACCTAGAGAAAATATAAACATATCAGGCAGAACAAACGTACACAGTCAAGAAGCTATAACCCTGTCGTGTATCACATGTTTCAGAAAACGTTGCTGGTTACTGTTTAGTGTCAAACCATTACAAAGCATAAACTCAGTGACACATAACCAAACGATATATAGGTTATAAAACCTGCAGTGGTCATCTCAGGAAAAGTATCCAGCAAGGATGAAATCAGGTAGTGCTAATTATATCAACAGGGAAATGTATTAGATAATGCTAGGTTATCAACAGGGAAATGTATTAGATAATACTAGGTTATCAACAGGGGAATGTATTAGATAATACTATATTATCAACAGGGAAATGTATTAGATAATACTAGGTTATCAACAGGGAAATGTATTAGATAATACTAGATTATCAACAGGGGAATGTATTAGATAATACTAGGTTATCAACAGGGAAATGTATTAGATAATACTAGGTTATCAACAGGGAAATGTATTAGATAATACCAGGTTATCAACATGAAAATATATTAGATAATACTAGGTTATCAACATGGAAATATATTAGATAATACTAGGTTATCAACAGGGGAATGTATTAGATAATACTAGGTTATCAACAGGGAAATGTATTAGATAATACTAGATTATCAACATAGAAATATATTAGATAATACTAGGTTATCAACAGAGATGTGTTAGGTTATACTAGGTTATCAGCATGGAAATATATTAGATAATACTAGGTTATCAACAGGAAATGTGTTTTTACAAGTGTGGAGGTTTAAGATACCATTCACCGACAGAAAGTGTAAAGATTACATTAAAAACAGTATTAAGATGATGAACAATCAGATATGAAATATACCCACCCACCTACACTAAAGTTATAGTTGAAATAAAGAATATTAAAGTGCTTGTTGGCGACAGTTTAGAGGGACGGAAAAGACCCCCATATATATATATATAAACATTAATATGATGGAAATAATACGTGTTAAGGTAACTCATCCACTGATTCGTCTTTCTGTCCATTAGCAAAAGTAATAGGTTGTTATTGCATGATTATAAGGCAATGTTACAGACGCATTAACCTTGATTCACTAGGGATGTATCTGCTTGTTTGAAATTTGTACACCTTAACACCGTATTCTGTGTACTAACTGGTCTTCCTTCACAGCTCCAAGCTATATAATTCAAAGTGTTAGCTATTGAGGCTTGCTCCATCCACATTATTCGTCACTTACTGTCTCGTCGAAGCACATATTAGTCAAATTATGAACGCAAAATTTAATTGCCTCTTCGCGGTTTAAAAACAAAATAATTTTATTTTAGAAGTGCTAAAGATTGTTATTTGGCGATGTTATAATTTAAACTCGGAATACTCTCCCCCCTAAAAAAAAAAGATT
This sequence comes from Limulus polyphemus, assembly GCF_000517525.1. NCBI lineage: Eukaryota > Metazoa > Arthropoda > Merostomata > Xiphosura > Limulidae > Limulus > Limulus polyphemus. The sequence goes on from NW_013669915.1 coordinate 83,947, forward strand.
TTAGTGAACGTTTTGTGAGTTGTACACATTTTTCTCCCCATTTGTGTCTAAATTAGGTCCTTGAACAGTTGATATTAAAGCAGACTAAAACCCGTTTTGCATCCTTTTCTGAATGCAAAGATTAACTGATTAAAAATTATAAAATCTCTCGTGTTTCATATAGAAAATGTAACATTGCTTATAATTTGGTTATCAATATATTGTATTTTAACTTGCACATAAGGTATAATATATGTTCGTTTTTTTAGAACTAAAGAAATCGTACAGACTGTAACATATTGGGGCTTCTATAATTTTAACACATTATGACCATAAGATATATGTTCGTTTTTTTAGAACTAAAGAAATCGTACAGACTGTAACATATTGGGGCTTCTATAATTTTAACGCAGTATGACCACAAAATATATGTTCGTTTTTTAGAACTAAATAAGTCATATAGACTGTAACATATTGGGGCTTCTATAATTTTAACACATTATGACCACAAAATATATGTTCTTTTTTTTAGAACTAAATAAATCGTACAGACTGTAACATATTGGGGCTTCTATAATTTTAACGCAGTATGACCACAAAATATATGTTCGTTTTTTAGAACTAAATAAGTCATATAGACTGTAACATATTGGGGCTTCTATAATTTTAACACATTATGACCACAAAATATATGTTCGTTTTTTTTAGAACTAAATAAATCGTACAGACTGTAACATATTGGGGGCTTCTATAATTTTAACACATTATGACCACAAAATATATGTTCGTTT
>NW_013669915.1:85629-86517 GCF_000517525.1 Limulus polyphemus
TGTTAGTTTTTTTAGAACTAAATAAATCATACAGACTGTAACATATTGGGGCTTCTATAATTTTAACATAGTATGACCATAAGATATATGTTAGTTTTTTTAGAACTAAATAAATCATACAGACTGTAACATATTGGGGCTTCTATAATTTTAACACAGAACAGCAACTAAAGGTATCAATTTCCTTCTTACTTCTCTAAGTGTTTGTTCCCTAAGATTTTATTTCTTTGTTTCATTTTGTTCAAAGCCACTAGAGGGCTGTCTTCGCTAACCGTCCTTACTTTAGAAGTGATAGACTAGAGGGAAGGAAATTAGTCAACACCACCAACCGCCAACTCTTAGGCTACTCTTTTACCAACGAATAATGGGATTGATTGACACATTATAACGCCTTCACGGCTGAAAGGGCAAACATATGCGGTGGTGGTATTGCAATCAGACCCGCATACAAGCGCTTTAACCATCAAACCACGCTAGGCCCTCTTGTGACCAACAGTAATGTAACAAAAACAAATATTTAGATTATTTTCTGAGACACGTTTACTGGCTGGATCAAGTATATTTTACTCCATTAATGTTAACTGTACGTAATTACATATATCACCCAAATACACGTCACTTGAGCCCCTTGCACTTGCACTGAGGATGTAGTGGCGTCAAAGGATGGCTAGCAAAAGCAGTGGCCAAGAATCGATATCAGAATTAATATTCAAGAAAAACCTCATTGGAATGATTAAAAAAAAAGAATTTGCGACACTAATTTCAAGTCAAGTAATCCAAACTTACCTGTTATATTATAGAAATTGCGACACTAACTTCAAGTCAAGTAATCCAAACTCACCTGTTATATTATAGAAATTGCGACACTAATTTCAAGTCAAGTAATCT
>NW_013669915.1:87517-90735 GCF_000517525.1 Limulus polyphemus
TTTCAAATGAAGTAATCCAAACTCACCTGTTATATTATAGAAATTGCGACACTAATTTCAAGTCAAGTAATCCAAACTCACCTGTTATAGTATAGAAATTGCGACACTAATTTCAAGTCAAGTAATCCAAACTCACCTGTTATATTATACAAATTGCGACACTAATTTCAAATCAAGTAATCCAAACTCACCTGTTATATTATAGAAATTGCGACACTAATTTCAAGTCAAGTAATCTAAACTTACCTGTTATATTATAGAAATTGCGACACTAATTTCAAGTCAAGTAATCCAAACTCACCTGTTATATTATAGAAATTGCGACACTAATTTCAAGTCAAGTAATCCAAACTCACCTGTTATATTATAGAAATTGCGACACTAATTTCAAGTCAAGTAATCTATTTCAACATCTCCTCAGCTTGTATTGCTTAAGTATTTTGATATGTCATTAAATAATTTTATGTTTGTTTGTTTGTTTGTTTTTGTAATTAAGCACAAAGTTACACAATGGGCTATCTGTGCTCTGCCTACCACGGGTATCGAAACCCGGATTCTAGCGTTGTAAGTCTGCAGACATACCGCTGTGCCACTGGGGGGCAAATAATTTTATGATCATATTTTTGGTGTTGCAAATTCGTTCGAACACACAAAACTGTGAATTTGGTCATTTCAAAAATATTTTCATAATCGTCATGAAATTATCTTACAGCTAGAGTGGCCAAACGCGCTAAAAGTACTATTTTTTATAATGATCTTTTATTTCTAATATGATAAGACATATTTTGTTTACAACAGCATCCTTTTCTGACAAAATATAAACTCCGCCATTTTCTTTTTGTTTGACCCCTTGATGCTAGAAATTACATTTTTCTATGTAGAACAATGAGATAATGCTTCAATACCGACAGTGAATACCAACGTTTGATTACTGTTAGTGTTTACATTCTCGTTGTGAAATACACGCTGGTGTGAATACAGTAAGTGTTTAAAAGTCAATAAAACGGCCGGAAATAATTACGTTCACTATCAAATCATATTATAACTTAAAATCAAGCTATCCTATGTATGTATACGTGTGTTTAGCGAACTTCTGAGATTCTCATGAAGAATAGTAAAGCCATATAAATTTGGTAACTTCTATAACTTGCTCAGAAGAAACGAACTCTCAGAAAATGTTAACAAGCTAATAGCACACCTTTCATTTCTAGTAAAAGCAAAGCCCGTTTGTTCCATTAACGTTTTCACTGTTATTCCCCTGCTTAACTTTACATGTGATCAGGTATTTACTGACTTAAAAGGATTGAATGGCTCAGCAAACGCATTTGGCGTCCAGAGATTGTATAAACTTAAAATGCCAAAGGCTGCTGTATAACTCGAAAACCTTGCCGCTTCTTTGTGTGTGTGTGTGTGTGTGACTTAACACCCTTTTCTGTATACAGTAATACTGATCACACTAGAAACTTCGTTATAATTTACATTGACAAAATACAAAGGTTACGCTCGCTGGCATGCTTCTGTTTTGTTTTTGTTTGTTTTTTTGCATCGCAAGGAAGATTTTAGAAAGAGTATTAACTCGTGCAAGAGGATGATTACTATTGTGAATGTGTGGTAATTAATCTCTTCGTAAATTACATGCAACCTTTTCATGTAAATACGGCTTTGTCTTAAGAATAAAATACGTACAACTCATACGTCTGACCTCAGTTATTCTAAGGTCTGATGTAATGCAACCCGTTATAGTATTGTGAATTAGTTAATATAGTTTCAAATAGCGAAATCATATAAATATATATATTTAAATATTATCTTAATTATATATACTATGTAATAATCACTTTATAGTAAAACTGAGTACATATTATATAAATATAATAGTACTGTCCATAGTATGTGCATGTAACTATTACGCGGGATATAGATGGATCTTCACCAAAATTGGTGTGGATGGATCGTCACCAAAATTGTTGTGGATGGATCTTCACCAAAATTGGTATGGATGGATCTTCACCAAAATTGGTGTGGATGTTCATTGGTCCATGGGGAGATACAAACAAATTTTCAGTTTTACATTTTGCGTTTTGCGATTTTTATGGGTGTTTTTACAATTATTTCGCCCCCTGTTGTTGGATCTTCACCAAATTTGGAATGAAGGTTTGTTAGGTCCTAGCGGAGATACATGCAAAGCTAAAATTTCACATTTTGCGTTTTTCAGTTTTTATGGGCGTTTTTTTTTTACAATTACATATAAGGGAAGCAACTTTTCATGTCCTAAGTTAACCTTCCAGGGGACGGGTACTCCAGCTAAAGAAAAATAAAAGAAGTCTTTTAAAATAAATGATTATAAAATTATTGTACAAGTTGCTGATAACAACACTTTATTGGTGTGTTTTAATTTTTCAGCTACACGTTTTGTTTTTGTTTCTTTGTTGTCAAGCACAAAACAAAACAATGGTCTATCTGTGTTACGACCACCACGGGTATCGGTTTTTAGCATTATAAGTCTTCAAACTCGCCACTGTGGGGCGCCATAAGTTTCAATGGGTAAATAATGATCCACAAGAAGGCTTAGGAAGCCCTCGCACTTTGTCAGAATGGTTTGTTAGAAAATACGATAATATCTTACGGTGTTTCTCGCGATCCATGAACTTAAGATACTTGATATGTTTGAATGTATTCAACTTTCAGTAAACTGGGGTTCTTAATTGAAATACTTAGTGCCTCATATAGAGTGAACTTTGGAACCTTATTCCCGAGTCCCCTGTGAATGAATATGTAGATCACTGATCTATGATTATACTTTGCTCAAGGCTACATAATTATAATGATCAACAAACCAAAGGCTTGGGAAGAGGATGAGGGTTATTGTGACCAACAAACCAGAGGCTTGGGAAGAAGATGAGGGTTATTGTGACCAACAAACCAGAGGCTTGGGAAGAAGATGAGGGTTATTGTGACCAAGAAACAAAAGGCTTGGGAAGAGGATGGGGTTATTGTGACCAAGAAACCAAAGGCCTGGGAAAAGGATGAAGGTTATTTTGACCAACAAACTAAAGGCATGTGAAGAGGTTGAAGGTTATTGTTACCAACAAACCAAAGACTTGGTAAGAGGATGAGAGTTATTGTGACCAACAAACCAAAGGCACGTGAAGAGGATGAGGGTTATTGTGACCAACAAACCAGAGGCTTGGGAAGAAGATGAGGGTTATTGTGACCAA
>NW_013669915.1:91322-93040 GCF_000517525.1 Limulus polyphemus
GAGGGTTATTATGACCAACAAACCAAAGACTTGGTACGAGGATGAGGGTTATTGTGACCAACAAACCAAAAGCATGTGAAGAGGATGAGGGTTATTGTGACCAAGAAACAAAAGGCTTGGGAAGAGGATGAGGTTATGACCAAGAACCAAAGGCCTGGGAAAAGGATGAAGGTTATTTTGACCAACAAACTAAAGGCACGTGAAGAGGTTGAAGGTTATTGTGACCAACAAACCAAAGACTTGGTAAGAGGATGAGGGTTATTGTGACCAACAAACCAAAGGCACGTGAAGAGGATGAGGGTTATTGTGACCAACAAACCAGAGGCTTGGTAAGAGGATGAGGGTTATTGTGACCAACAAACCAGAGGCTTGGTAAGAGGATGAGGGTATTTGTGAACAACAAACCAAAGACATGTGAAGAGATTGAGGGTTATTGTGACCAACAAACCAAAGACTTGGTGCGAGGATGAGGGTATTTGTGACCAACAAACCAAAGACATGTGAAGAGATTGAGGGTTATTGTGACCAACAAACCAAAGACTTGGTACGAGGATGAGGGTTATTGTGACCAACAAACCAAAGGCATGTGAAGAGGATGAAGGTTATTGGTTGTAATGGATGAAGAGGTTTGCCTAGTAATCATGGTAAAAAACCACTTTGGGAAGGAAATGTAATTTTGCTAATAAATAAACTCATTTCGTATTTAAACATTCAATTCAAGCAAAATCTCTGTACTCAGTCTTTAATAAATGGGTGTTGAGGTCAGTAACTCAAGATCTCTGGGATCATTCATGGCCAACTATCCACTTACTAGAAACCAGGACTGAAAATCCTACAGTATTTTAGTAATGTTTGAATAAATATGGGGTCTTTACAAATATACAACGTCCATGATTTCGAGAACGTATTAGGAATTTTACAACTGTCATATCATTTAACAAAATTATTCTTCCCGCACTTTTACCAGATACGTATACTTTTAAAGTCAAAGTGGCTTCCTATTCTTATAAAGATAGCGTTCTCAGACAGCCGGATTATGAAACGAAACTGTTCAAATTATGCCAAACTTGAAAGAAGTGACATAATTTATCCCATTATAAACAACATATGTGAAAAGTTAAGACATGAACAGTACATTCATGTTTAGGCTAAACTTTTAACTGAACATTATAATTATCATGAAGTAATTCTATTGGCATCCACATAGAATCCTGTCATAAATTTAAATAAACAGTTTTGTTTGTTTGTTTGTAATTAAGCACAAAGCTACACAATAGGCTATCTGTGCTCTGCTAGTATCGAAACCCGGATTCTAGCGTTGTAAGTCCGCAGACATCCCGCTGTGCAACTGGGGGGGGGGGTGTAAACAGTTTTCTTTCTGATAACCTTGATCTTCCTGAATGTGCACGTTATTAACTTGCTCTCTTAAATATTTTTATGACGCTTTATATACTTTATATTTCTATTCTGAATAATAACTTCCGACTTTCTTCAATTCTCCCTCTTCCAATTATAGCCTTGGCCAGGTGGTTAGGGCGCTCGACTCGCAATCTGAGGGTCGCGGGTTCGAATCCCCCGTCACACCAAACATGCTCGCCCTTTTCAGCCTGGGGGCTGTTATAATGTGACGGTCAATCCCACTATTCGTTGGTAAAAGAGTAGCCCAAGAGATGGCGGTGGGTGGTGATGACTAGCTCCCTTCCCTCTAGTCTTACACT
>NW_013669915.1:93061-95347 GCF_000517525.1 Limulus polyphemus
GTAGCTTTGCTATTTTTAACTATTATTATTATTATAAAATTCTCTTTGCCATTCTAACCATCATGTTGTGAGTTTTATTAATGAAACATAGGTCGACAGATAAATTAAATGCTTAACAAAAAACTAAAACAACAAGTAAGTTTCTATATAACACAATCTACAAAACACAAATACTTGACAGTTTTTGTATAGAGGTTTCCTCAAGAGATGAAAATATACTGAAATAAAATGACTGTATCGATTTGTCAGTAAAATTCTCTCTCGTTCATATCGATGTTTGACACTTTAGGAGTTTCAGAAGCCCGTTTAATGACAGAAAAGTGTCGTCACTCTAACCGTAAGTGAATCTAACTACCAATGGTACGTTTCTGGATAATACATTGAGAGATTACTCCTCTGTGTGGACTTGTCTCCTTTTGTACATCATCTACCCTAAATGTTTTATCTAGTTCTCAATAAAGCAGGCAGATCAGCATTAATATATCGCTTGAAGGTATCCACACTATAGCAGGCAGATCAGCATTAATATATCACTTGAAAGTATTTATTTTATATCCTCTCTCGTTTTCCTTGTTTTATTCGTATCAGACAAATCCAAGTGAATGTATTTTGTCCTTCTTTGTCTGCTCATTTGTTATTAATCATCTTTGTTCCAGCTGTCAAACGCTCAATATCTCTTATGGGTCTTTCCTCCGTATAGTCAACTGACTGACTGAGTTCATTTATGATGGTGTTAGAAGAATGAGACCTTTACTACGGTCCAATAGAAAACACTCTATTAAATTACAACAATGGCTTATACAACTTTAAAAGCAATTTTGTTAAAACATCGTATCAAGTGGAACTGGAAAGGGCAAGATAGGGAATGATTTACTTTACCATCCAACAGTTCAATTTTGTTTTCCAGATAACTTTTTTTTCCAAACATTTCAGATGATTATATCATTTTAAATAAAATAGTTAAAGTTTAAAAACGTATAGAAATATATCTAACGTCAAAGCATATTTAATGATAATATTATCTCAAAGGGAAAATGTTGTTATTTGTTAACATAAGACTACTTTAAATAAACAAAAAAAATAGAATTTTGTTGTATCCATAAAAAAGTAAAAGAGTAGAATCACATATAATGTTATCAGATCCACACTTCCATTACACAGAGATGTGGGAAGCTGTTAACAAATAATATGAAAAGTTTCACACTTCGATTACACAAAGATGTGGGAAGCTGTTAACAAATAATATGAAAAGTTTCACACTTCGATTACACAGAGATGTGGGAAGCTTTTAACAAATAACATGAAAAGTTTCACACTTCGATTACACAGAAATACGGGAAGCTGTTAACAAATAACATGAAAAGTTTCACACTTCGATTACACAGAGATGCGGGAAGCTGTTAACAAATAACATGAAAAGTTTCACACTTCGATTACACAGAGATGCGGGAAGCTCTAAACAAATAACATGAAAAGTTTCACAATTCGATTACACAAAGATGTGGGAAGATGTGAAACAAATAACATGAAAAGTTCGCTTCAAACAAAAATAAAAAGATGTTCCTCTGCATTGTTTAACACCAAAACTGCACTTTAATATATTTAACATTTCTAGCAAGTGATAATATAAAATATCATCATTGTGTCATATTCTCACAAGCTTATGATTTTAATGAAACCTATACGAATTAAATACTTACTTGTTTTACATTACATCGTATCTATCAAGTAAAATGCGTAGAGTGAACGAACTCTCCTTCAGTTGCTATAAAATATGTGAAAAATATATATACTCGTAGAAAATATGTGTGAAACGTTCAACGAGTGTAACCCCACGTATATATTACTGTATACTGTCCACAACAGTGTTGCTATTTTACTCTTTTCAATTTTCCTCTTAATTAAAATAAAATTCATCACTTAATGGAAAAGTCCGTCCATTATGTAAAACCCTGGTGATGACGTAAGATGTAGATATCTTGTGTTTCGTCACTTCGACGTTCTTTCAGTCTTTTGATCACCTATCTGATAATAAAGTTTATCTGGCTATGTTTTCACCAGAGCTTTGATAAGCTGATCAATCTGGTCTGTTCGTTATGGAATGATGGGAATAATATGTATATATAGGTTAATATTTGAAAAAGATAATCTGATCAATCTTGGCTACTTATTCTTTCAGTCTTTTGATCACCTATAATGTCCTATATGATAATAAAGTTTATCTGGCTATGTTTTCACCAGAGCTTTGATAAGCTGATCAATCTGGTCTGTTTGTTATTTGTAGTA
>NW_013669915.1:96347-98378 GCF_000517525.1 Limulus polyphemus
ACCTATCTGATAATAAAGCTTATCTGGCTATGTTTTCACCAGAGCTTTGATAAGCTGATCAATCTGGTCTGTTTGTTATTTGTAGTAACTCCATCCCAATGGAATGATGGGAATAATATGTGTATATATATGTTAATATTTGAAAAAGATAATCTGATCAATCTTGGCTACTTATTCTTTCAGTCTTTTGATCACCCACAATGTCCTATATGATAATAAAGTTTATCTGGCTATGTTTTCACCAGAGCTTTGATAAGCTGATCAATCTGGTCTGTTTGTTATGGAATGATGGGAATAATATGTATATATATGTTAATATTTGAAAAAGATAATCTGATCAATCTTGGCTACTTATTCTTTCTTTCTTTGAAGTTAAGCACAAAGCTACACAATGGGCTATCTGTGCTCTAACCACCACGGGTATCGAAACCCGGTTTCTAGCGTTGTAAGTCCCCAGACGTACCGCTGTGCCACTGGGGGGCTTATTCTTTGTAATAAGTCGGTCCTACATGAAGAATAGGCAGTTATATATGTATATATACGTAGAACAAATAAAGGCATATATACGTGATCTATGACTCATTTGTAAAAATCTCATTTCCAGACGGAGGTCTCGGTGTCATACAAGCACTTAGACATAAGTATCATTTCTAATATAAAAGGTTTTCTGTAAAAAGGAGAAGGTAATTAGAAGTTTCTATCGTTCTTGATAAACTGGAAAATGTAGGGTGTAACTTGAAGCACTTAATGTCACTAAGTAGGTAATCATAAACTGAAAGTGGGATAACAATAGATGTTACTGAACCGTAACAACATTTCGCTAGGCTTGATAAGTAATAGTTAAAGCTTGGTTGTTTATAGTTAAGCACAAAGCTACACAAAAGGCTATCTGTGTCCCGCTCAACACGAGTATCGAAACCCGATTTCTAGCGTTGTAAGTCCGCAGACATACCGTTATGGCACTTGGGGACAATAGTTAAGGCATGATCGTTAACTAAGAACGCCATGTCATCACAAATAATAGGGTTACTATGACATGTCATCACAAATAATAGGGTTACTATGACTAATAAAAATAAAAGGAACATATTTTGTAGGGGATTTGCATAGTGCCGTGATAAAAAAGAAAATATCACTGTTATTATAATATATAAAATTAATCAAATATATATAAATAAACCAACAAGATCAATCCGTACATTTTACCCCCTCTCTCAAAACCACCAGCAGGTGGCTCAGTGGTAAGACTAAGGACTAATAACACTAAGGGACGAGAACTTAATGTTTAACTTCGTGATTAACAACAAATAAACAAACTCAACCTGCTGTCATACACAAAGGAGAACTGTAATTGGTGCCACAGGTTGGGGTTCGAACCAGGGACTTTTTTGATATAAAGTGTGATTAGCTGCCAACTAATCCGCGTACCCTTACCCTGAATTCGAATATTTTGAATGATTTCAAAGGGAATATATAGTCTTGCTGACTTTAATAGTAGGTGGATATAATGTCTATTATGCTCTTGAAATCTGACTTCTGTTGTTGTTGATTCTCCACTGCATTAGAATCTATACCAACAAAGGATGTTCTAAAAACTATTTTTTACTTTTCATTTCGTCTGTGAGTTGTTTCTGGATTGTAGCGATGTATACTTATATCTTCGTTCTTGTTACAATCTTCTTTGTGACTAATCTCATTCCTTCTGAAGACTAGGCAGTCTTGTATTACAGATCTTGTTCCTTCTGAGGACTAGGCAGTCTTGTATTACAGATCTTATTCCTTCTGAAGACTAGACAGTCTTGTATTACAGATCTTATTCCTTCCGAAGACTAAGCAGTCTTGCATTACAGATCTTATTCCTTCTGAGGACTAGGCAGTCTTGTATTACATATATTGTTTCTTCTGAAGACCAGACAGTCTTGTATTATAGATCTTGTTCCTTCTGAAGACCAGACAGTCTTGTGTTACATATCTTGTTCCTTCTGAAGAATAGACAGTCTTGTATTACAGATCTTATTCCTTCCGAAGACT
>NW_013669915.1:99145-101742 GCF_000517525.1 Limulus polyphemus
TTAATTATTAAAAGTATAACACCACGCATGTTACCCAACATACATGTGTTAATTATTAAAAGTATAACACCACGCATGTTACCCAACATACATGTGTTAATTATTAAAGTATAACACCACGCATGTTACCCAACATACATGTGCTAATTATTAAAAGTATAACAACCACGCATGTTACCCAACATACATGTGTTAATTATTAAAAGTATAACACCACGCATGTTACCCAACATACATGTGTTAATTATTAAAAGTATAACACCACGCATGTTACCCAACATACATGTGTTAATTATTAAAAGTATAACAGACAGTCTTGTATTACAGATCTTATTCCTTCTGAAGACTAGGCAGTCTTGTATTACAGGTCTTGTTCCTTCTGAAGACTAGACAGTCTAGAATGCACGTCTACACACCATTCGAATGGCTAGATGTTTTTATTCAGATAATTTGAATTGTTGAATCTTGTGCGCGTGTTGTGTATAACGAAGATATAGTCAATGTATCTAAGCCAACTTGTGGGTCTTAGAACGATTCTTGTATCCAAAATGTTCTTTGCTGAGATTAGTGAGTACTGGTGACAGTGGTAAGCCTATAGATAGGCCTTCTTGTTGTCGGTAGTATTTTTTCATGCTAGAAGTAAAACGTTTTAACACAGAAAGCTGTGAGTTCTATTATCGTGTAGAGTGTCAACTGGTTGCGTTCTTTAAGACTTTTATTATCCTCGAGCTGTTCGTGTAGAATATCTAGTGTTTCAACGCCAGTGAATAAGATACATCGGAGCTGATCGTTGTTAGGTTATTTGACTGTTTTTGTTCCAGTCTTATTTTGCTCTTTCTTGAGTAGTTGTTTGTTTTTCTCTCTCTGGGTCAGCTTTAAGATTAAACGTGATCTTTTTGGTAACTTTTTCAACTACGGTTTTGCCGGCTAGTAGAATTGTTATTGTGTTGTCTTTCTTTAAATCCTTGTGAGTATGATTTGCTGACAAGGTTGTGTCTATTGTGGTTGTAGATATATCCAGTCTGGTTATATTGTGTTGTGAGTTGGGTAGAAATGCAGTCCTTAACTTAGCCCCTCTCTCTCTCTCTTCTGATTATATTAAGATTGTTATTGTGTTTGTCTTGTAGTGTTTAGGAAGCTTCTTGTAGGTGTCTGTGTGTTGATATGAAGTTTGTGGAGCTATCCTAATCATGATATAATTTTCTGCTGATGCCATTCTATGCCATGTGTCTATTTATATGTTGCTATCATGCAGCGTGTCTCTATGAAGTTTCTGTTTTATTCCTTGACATCGTGGAGATGTGACAGGACATTTTATGTTAAACCCTTCAGAACTTACATCATGCTATCCGCACATTTAAAGACGAGCTGGCTATCGGTTTAAACTAATTTATAGATAGATCTTTCAAAATAACTAATAGCAACTAATTAATCATAAATAAATAGTCTGAGCTGATTGTATAGAGAACTAACCGTGGCTAACATTGATATTTCAATCGCCACAACCTTGACGTTAGTAATTAATGAACACTTTTATGATATTCTTTTACTGTCTAGTTTTGGATCCATTTGTGTAAAAGGAATTGTAAGGTTAAAAAGTAAAATCAGTTGTATCTCTACCAAATAAAAGTAATCCATTTATCTAAAAGATAACATGTTTTCTCGTAACTCTGAAGTAAACCACGATCACAAACTGATATTTTGGACGATTATATATAAAAACACAAAACAAGAGCCTCTTCGTTTGAAAAATACAATGACACTTAAAACACTAATGTAGACAATATAAATAAATAAATAAAAACACTAAAATACGTTTAAATATGAGCTATTTATAACTTCGATACAGGTACATACACACCTGTACATACATATTCGTAAAGGTTATGCAACATTTATATTAGTTTTGACAAGTAACGAAAAAAAAAGTCATTCGCCAGCTTCTCATAATCTTTAAAAAAACGCATACAGATAAAAACTTTTCATATAAAGAGTAGACAAATACAACTAGAATAAAAACCACATAGTAAAACGTACCTTATTAGTAAGATAAGTAGATAGAATGTTAATCATATTAATAACTGATAATCCTTATACCAAAATTGTAAAACGATGTGACGTTGAAAAATAAATTACAGTTTTATAGATCAAATTAGTCTTCAGAAGGAATAAGATCTGTAATACAAGACTGCTTAGTCTTCAGAAGGGACAGTCTTGTATTACAGATCTTATTCCTTCCGAAGACTAAGCAGTCTTGTATTACAGATCTTATTCCTTCCGAAGACTAAGCAGCCTTGTATTACAGATCTTATTCCTTCTGAAGACTAGACAGTCTTGTATTACAGATCTTATTCCTTCTGAAGACTAGGCAGTCTTGTATTACAGATCTTATTCCTTCTGAAGACTAGACAGTCTTGTATTACAAATCTTATTCTAGGCAGTCTTGTATTACAGATCTTATTCCTTCTGAAGACTATCTTCAGAAGGAATAAGATCTGTAATACAAGACTGCTTAGTCTTCAGAAGGAATAAGATCTGTAATACAAGGCTGCCTAGTCTTCAGAAGGAATAAGATCTGTAATACAAGACTGCTTAGT
>NW_013669916.1:0-3956 GCF_000517525.1 Limulus polyphemus
TAAACTATATTGTTATACACACGTCTACTTTACTATGTCCTAAACTATATTGTTATACACACGTCTACCTTACTATGTCCTAAACTATATTGTTATACACACGTCTACTTTACTATGTCCTAAACTATATTGTTATACATACGTCTACTTTACTATGTTACTCAAAGTCTTTCTGCGCTAGCACTCCCTAAGTTTACATTTACAGGCTAGAGTGAGAAAGCAAATACCCAACGACACCCATTACAAATTCTTGGAATTCTATTGTCTTACAGAATAGTGCCCCCCCCCCAGTGGCATAGCGGTATGTCTGCGGACTTACAACGTTAGAAACCGGGTTTCGATACCCGTGGTGGGCAAAGCACAGGTAGCCCTTCGTGTAGATTTGTGCTTAACTACAAACAAACCAAACAGTCATATATCGCTTTTCGTAACATACAAAAGTTCAATTATATTTTATAAGATCGATCTGAGAAATAACTTAACAGTTATATAACTGGCAACTGTAAGACCACCGCCGCCTCGAGTTGCACATGGCTGGAGACATACATCGGAACTATTTCTGATAAAAAAGACGAGGATTTTAAGCGATGTAAGAACCGAAAGACATAATACTTCAGCGACAGAAGCCTTCATTGTTCTCCCCGGAATTGAAAAACTCTCAGACCAGGGCGCTACGAGCTCTGAAAACGCACTCAAAACCGATCTGGATCACAACCCTCACAAAATACCATTGTAATAAAGCTGGATTTATCTTGTAGTCCAAGTAAGAAGATGACACACAAAGGTTTGAAGCGGACACGAAGACATGGCTTGAAATCAACAGCTGTTTCTCTGAGAAATTTGACCGAAAACACTGGAATTGAAACAATCTCATCCCACTCCATATTTTCAAGTCACCCGTAACAACCTAATGGACGTTTATATCTTTGAAACCGACGTTGAAGTACAGGGGGTCTGTATGTACGTGTCCGTCCCTCATATGTAAAGATAACAGCCGTTTTATATCTCAGGGTATCTAATGTACTCTTGAATGGCCAATAAGCCTAATTTTTGCATGAAACCTTCTCCCGCTCTGTGAACCGGAGGATTCTAGGTTTGTGGAACGTATGTTAAGAAATTCGGTCAAGGATTGATCTCGCAGGTTCTCACATCAGCTTCTTACAGTGACCATTGATATTTTGGGCAGTATGTGTTTGTGTGTGTGTGTGTTTTTAATTTCGCGCAAAGCTACACGAGGGCTATCTGCGCTAGCCGTCCCTAATTTAGCAGTGTAAGACTAGAGGGAAGGCAGCAATGGGCCGCTGATTATGACAGTTTGTAAGGGCCGTAGATATGCACGTAGAAACAACGGTGACAAATGCTACAGCAATGGGCCGCTGATTATGACAGTTTGTAAGGGCCGTAGATATGCACGTAGAAACAACGGTGACAAATGCTACAGCAAAGGGCCGCTGATTATGACAGTTTGTAAGGGCCGTAGATATGCACGTAGAAACAACGGTGACAAATGCTACAGCAAAGGGCCGCTGATTTACGGACTGTAATCAACTTTTCGTATGTATCACGGACTGCTTTGGATTTAAAAACCGCCAATAGGAAAGAAAAAATAAATAAAAGCTAGGACTAATTATTCACAGCTAGCTGTACTAACGTTACACCTTCAGTTAGGGTTATTGAACTCGATGACCTCAAAAATTTAAATAAAACGCAAACGTTGGCTGACAAGCATGTTGAGATCTATTATTGGACATTAAAATATATGGTGGTCAAACTTTGTCTATTTGTTTCTTGTTTTTTTTTGTGGTATAAAATGTTTTAAATATATATATACGTACGTTTTTAGAAACGAAAAAGTTTACTATCTAAAAATTAGTTTTAAGCAATAAGTTAATTATTTACAGTAAAAAAAAAGGCGAACTAAATATTTTCTTTGTCTGTTCGTTTGTTTAATTTCGTGCAATTTTGAAGCGATAGACCAGATGAAAGGCAGCTAGCCAACACCATCCACCGCCAACTCTTGGGTCAGTTTTTACCAACGAATAGTGGGATTGGCCGTCACTCTTAAAACGAACCCACGCCTCTAATATGCGAAGCGCGAACCATGGATCCTCGGTCTGGCACGCACACCGATAGGCTGGACATATCCCATAGTGAGTACAGAACAAACAATAATACATATTATCTGTGGTTGTTTTACCTTGGGTATTTATCTGTTGACATTTATAAAGTTTCTATGTTTTCTGTATATATTATCAAAAGTTGTATTGTAGTTGTTGGCGTTCTTCTGTATATATTATCATAATACTTTATAGAAAGTTGTATTGTAGTTGGCGTTCTGTATATATTATCATAATACTTTATAGAAAGTTGTATTGTAGTTGGCGTTCTGTATTTTTGCCTGATATAGTATCTACACCGTTTTTGTGACTGTTGTATTTATATTCTGTTTGCTGCAAGGAGAGTACTTCCACATTGTGGAATCTTTGTACGATTATCTTACTGTTGCAAGAGGGAAGACAACTACTCAACAGAACCCCTCCAGTAACTCTTGGGCTACTCTTATCGAATAGTGGCCCCAAAACAAGAAGAGCATTTTGTGCGGCAATGGGATGCGACCCAAGGGCCCTGGTATCCACACTCCGGTACTCCACTTTCAACTATTAAACTTAATGTTTAATAATTTCAAATATTATTTAATAAATGACTGTGATTTTTTATACAAAATTAATGTATATTGAAAGTATGCAAACATACTGTGTTATTTCTTATGCATAAATATAACTATTTGAACATATAATGAAAATATGTTATTATTATTATTATTATCTACGTTTGCTTTTCACTCAAGCAGATGCAAAAATCCTTGTCATCTTACCCGACTTTGGTGTCGCTGCTGGGCTACCAACTGATCCCGAAGTTCTTGTAATTGCTGAATCATCTCCGTTAGGCGGCGCTCTTTTTCATTTAGGCTATCTCCAGGTAAAGCAGTGTGAAGACCTTCAGAATTTGCTAGAAGGTAATATTTTTCTTCCTCAACCTTTATTGAATTGGATATACTAGAAGAAATAATAGTAGCGTTTTAATATTCACACAATTTATTCTCACAGTTAAATGTTACTCTCTTAAAGATGCCTATAAGTTATTTCGTATTTTCACTCTGAATGGCCCCTTTATGCTAAACAACCAACTCAGAGACTCCCATGGTTTAGGACTCCCATTCTTAACTTAGAAATGGTGACTAGAAGGAGGGTAAGCGATCAGCAGCCCTCGCCGTTTACGCGGCTACATTGTATATAAGAAAAGTTTGTTTATTTTAGAGTAATGCCACATTGGGCTATCACTGCGGCGAATCGAACCCCGGATTCTAGCGTTGTAAGTTCTTAAACTTACCGATGTCCCATTGGGGAACATACCGACATTTAGTAATCTTGCTACTGTTGAAATTGAATTTATACTATATTTATAGTTTGTCAATTTAAAATCAAACAGAAATACTTAACTCAAAAATTCTGATAAGTGAAAAAGTTTGAAAATGGATATTTTCATTCAACTTTTGACAAGTTTTTTTACAAAGCCTTCACAGCATTACTTTTTTTAAAAGAGAATAATGATAATAATAATAATAAAATAATATCACATTTGAATTTGATCCAACTGGTACATTCCAAATATTCCAAATCTTCCTGGAATATCTCTAGTGAGATTCAATGTTGGAAGCACATCGTAATGATACGGTCAAAATATTAAACAAAAAATTCTCAAACACTCAGCACTTTGCAGACTTTTGCCAGAAACTTTGTTTGTCCAAGTGTGTGAAAACACAGGAATAATTAATCCAGAAACTTTGTTTGTCCAAGTGTGTGAAAACACAGAAATAATTAATCCAGAACCTTTGTTTGTCCAAGTGTGTGAAAACACAGAAATAATTAATCCAGAAACTTTGTTTGTCCAAGTGT
>NW_013669916.1:4787-10633 GCF_000517525.1 Limulus polyphemus
AGTTTTTTGCGAAATTCAAACCAAACTAATTCCCCTGGAAAAGATGCCAATCCATCGCAGGTTAACCCCCAGCTAGCAGTTAGGTACCCATCATAGTGGTGGTGGTGGGGTGGGGGGGGGTAGACTAGGTGAAGTGTCTTTCTCAATAACACAAAAGGAAAACGAGGGCTAGACTCTAACTCGCAATGATCTCTACAAGTCCAAACAACGAAGTCACTGAGACACGCTATCCCAAAGTTAATGAATACTGTAAGCCAGTCTGTTTTGTTAATAATAACTGTAAGCCAGTCTGTTTTATTAATGATAACTGTAAGCCAGTCTGTTTTGTTAATAATAACTGTAAGCCAGTCTGTTTTATTAATGATAACTGTAAGCCAGTCTAGTTTTGTTAATAATAACTGTAAGCCAGTCTATTTTGTTAATAATAACTGTAAGCCAGTCTGTTTTGTTAATAATAACTGTAAGCCAGTCTATTTTGTTAATAATAACTGTAAGCCATCTATTTTGTTAATAATAACTGTAAGCCAGTCTGTTTTGTTAATAATAACTGTAAGTCAGTTTATTTTGTTAATAATAACTGTAAGCCAGTCTGTTTTATTAACAATAACTGTAAGCCAGTCTGTTTTATTAACAATAACTATAAGCCAGTCTGTTTTATTAATTGGTTTACAACATATTTGCTTGTTAAAGAATTGGGTTTCAGATTGGTAGGTCTAAGGTTCGAGCCCGCGTTATGTTATGCCACTGAATACGCGCTGTATTTTTTGCTGTGGGCGCATTATAAAAATTACAACTAATCCCTCTATTAAGTTAAGGGTAAGTGCAGCGGTGTAGACGGCAGGCACTACCGAGTTATTGGCCTCCCCCTGGTCAACACTTCTAAATTAAGAACGGCTATGCCTTGAAATCTCTGACCTGACTGTTTAGACCACGTGCCGCAAAAGGTTTCATTCAGGTTGAAAATACTAAAACTTTAAACCATAATCACGTACAGCTGGTAAAACGGGCCTCATTATCACACAATGCTGCCTGGATATTCATTTAAGTCATTTATGTTTGATAACGAGTGGTTAACATTTATACACAACAGCCTTTTCTAGTAATTCATGTCTTCAGTTCATGTATACGGAATGGTCAAGTATGTCTGGTAACACGTGATTATTTCATATGCAAACTGTCCTATCTTTTGATTCGTGTATTAATTAATTTCCAAGTCACGGTTGTGTTGCTAAGTAACCACGTAGATTAACGTTACACAAGGCCGTCCTGTCTGTGCTGACATGTGGCTTGCTTTAGAAGACGATCTTCTGAAAATGATTAATATTAATACTAGTTTTTAATGGTACCTTTTCTCGTGTTTTTCTCCCGGGCAAGTGCTTGACTGTTGTTCCAGTATGTTTTCTCCGATACCCCTCCCCACAGTTTGATCACTCAGCAATGCACTAGTGCTCATTTTGGATGTAAGTCTTTTCAATACGTCATCCATCCTCCTCTTTCCGGTATGGACACCAGGGGGTTTGCTGGTTTCGCTGACATGTACGTTATTCAGTATTTCAGATGACGGCCTGTTATCAGCCGAACTTGCATAATTACCTCCTTCAATTCCGGTGTAGCAACCCTCCGAGTCGTATTCCGAGTCCGTTGTGGATTCGGAGCGAGTGGATGATACGCTCTGTAACAGTCTTTGTTTCCGGCTGTGGAGAAGTGCGGTCACGGCTTTAATGCCAGAATCACTGACCAAACTATCACTAGAGTCGGCTTCATCCCGGTGTTGTAGAACCTCTTCTATGTAGTTCTCAGACGAAAACATCTCGTCAATGGGACTTAGTCTATGATAAATATCTCCTTTTCGCTGCTCTAATTTCGCCCGATCAGCTGAGTTCAGAACTAAGTCTTCTTCTTCAGGTTCTTTACTTTCGTCGTCTAAATCATTTTCGTTCACAACGTGTATAGGACCGTCGACGTTGTTTTGGTTCAGCTGGTCAGTCGAGAGCTTCGTTGGGGGGCTCTTCCGCTTAGAGGACATTCTCCTGCAGACACACACACAGAAAGAAAAAAGACCGCGATTAATACAACATCCCGGATGTTTCCTTTTGTTCACCCATGTACATGGTTGAATTGCTAATTCTATGAGAAACATATTTCAAAAATAGGATAATTAAAATATATGACAAGCGAACAGTCGTAGAAACTGTTGAATGTAGGAGATAAGATCACATTTAATGATTATGCAATATTAAACTTTGGTTTCTACATGATCAAATGTTAAGCTTCGAAACAAGTTACATGACCACACAAAAACTATGATGTTTTTATTACTGTTTCTCTATGGGTGAATGATGTTTTTATTACTGTTTCTACTATTACTACATGAGAAAGTTAAGGTTTCAGTCAATCATTCATAAATCTATTATCACGCGATGTTATCAAAATCCTGTCATTCTTCTAGTTAGAGATTTGTCGTTATGATAAACTTTCCTGCTGTCAACTATCTCAGTTCCTTTCCTTTTGTTAACATATTAATTGTTATAATAAATATATCTAATCAAGTATCAAAAACGTAAATCATTGGCATTAGGATTGCGCATGCTGTTCTTTAAACATCTCCACGTTTAGTGGTCAATGGGTCATTCTGTAAGCAGTAAATTTATTTCATACAAAACGTATAAACAATTTATATATTCTCGCTCATTTTTCAAATACATCTATAGATATTAGACAGCCTATATGTCATTTATCATCACATATTGCACGGTTCATTTTGTGGAATAATTTAGCTACTTAGTTTACAACCGACAGGGGGACGCACGGACCGCATATCCTGACAATGTGTAAAGCAGCGATTACGATGTCATGCTTGTGTGTGTTACTTTTGAAGACGGGATAAATATGTTGACCTATTCGATGATCTGTACAGTTGGCTAGTTCACAGGCAGATCGGCCGTCAAGTGCCACTGCTTATAATTCATTAACTTTCCCCCTTGCGGCGGTCTTGCGTTATCATGTTAATCAGCTCGCTAGTTGCAGACACGGGTGGGGCACGTACTGCACGTGAAACTGGGTACTCCCCTCAGCATCTTTAAAGAAAAAAAAACTGAATAAAAAGATACTTCGAAGAAACTAAACACACGGTTATCAAGATGATAATTGTTAAGGTCATAGAATAACTAATAATTAATACTAAGTCCACATGATTAACCCGTCAGTGGACGAACACACACACGGTGACTAACAATAACTGTAACAAAATCCCAGAAAGTGTTAGTTGAGGATCATATCATGAAACCTTCGTCCTGTTGGATCAGAAAGGATAGTGTCACTTATACAGCAGGCTTAAAAACACTATTTTGTGTCCTGTTGTTTGAAAGGATAGTGTTACTTATACAGCAGGCTTAAAAAACACCATTTTGTGTCCTGTTGTTTAAAAGGATAATGTCACTTATACAGCAGGCTTAAAAACACCATTTTGTGTCCTGTTGTTTAAAAGGATAATGTCACTTATACAGCAGGCTTAAAAAACACCATTTTGTGTCCTGTTGTTTTAAAGGATAATGTCACTTATACAGCAGGCTTAAAAAACACTATTTTGTGTCCTGTTGTTTGAAAGGATAGTGTTACTTATACAGCAGACTTAAAACCACCATTTTGTGTCCTGTTGTTTGAAAGGATAGTGTTACTTATACAGCAGGCTTAAAAAACACCATTTTGTGTCCTGTTGTTTGAAAGGATAGTGTCACTTATACAGCAGGCTTAAAAACACTATTTTGCGTCCTGTTGTTTGTTTAACTTGACTCTGGGTTCTAATTACACGTTTCCACTTGCCTTCTACTTCTGTTCGATTAGCACAAATAACAATATAGAAGAAACGAAGACGACCATATTCCATGATAAAGATATTTTACATTGGTTATTATTTAGCAGTCAATAAAAAACGAACTAGTAAGGCCTTTTCCCATAGGGAGAAAATAAAAAACACATCTCTAATAAGTTGGTAGATTAGGCTAAAAGGAAGACACTATTAGAGTGTTGTTTTATGTTCTTTAATAATAAATATGGCACGGATCCAATATGGCACCCCATTCAACTATCAGGTGCTTGATGTGGTTCTTCACTCACAGCAAAACAATAACAATTACGAGAAGACGAATCTCTCAGGAAACTCCCCCTATGGTATATTTATCAATAAATATCGTTCTGGCCTGTACAGAGAAAGTTAATCACATAAAATGCCTCCTGTACTACAGCCAGAAGGAGTGTAACAAGACATCCCGCACTTTAGGCCTAATATCTTCGTATACACAAGCTACGTGTAAATAAGGTGTTGAAACAATACATGTCTTTAAAAAAAAAGGATCAAACTTAAAGTAGTAAAAATTTATTGTTAGATTAATCGAATCATGTGACTTTGTGCAAAGTTACGCAATTTCCACCGCGGGAATCGAGCCCCGGATTTTAGCATTGTCTTACTTTATTCAAAATAAGGTTCTGTACACCCATATTAACAAAATGGAGATGACAGAAATAACCTCCAATCCTCCATATGAGAATCTGTGTTTTTATATTTTTTTACACAAATATATATTACTAACCACTACAGAGAGTTAAAGAATGTTTAGTTTCCAAAGTATTTTATTTTTTTTAAAGGAAAATTGTATGTTCATTTAAATGTTTCAAGAAATCCCGTAAATTAAAAATAACTTTCATTCTAGGTACATGCAGCTCAGTTTATAATGGTGTTGAATTCATAACCGTTACATTCAGTGTTTAACATTTTAAACTTAGTGGGTCACAGGAAACGAAAGTGGCCAATAACACAACTTCTGTTACTAAAGGTGTTCGACAATACAGTGACTAACGAATTGTTAAGACACTACAGTTACATATCTAAATGTTATGAGGCTTATCACGTACTAATGATGTTTGTTAAGAAACTTTAATTAAGCCTAAATGATTGACTATACAACGACTTTCAATCGTAACTAATAAGAAACTACAACTAAGCCTAAATATTTTATTATATAATGAATTTCATCCTTAATTGTTAAGACATTAGAACTAAGTCTAAATGTCTTACAGTACAATTACTTTCAACAGTAACTATTCAGAAACTAAAACTAAGCCTAAATGTTTTACTATACAATACTTTCAACCGCAACTGTTAAGAAGTTAAAACTAAGCCTAAATGTTATAATGTTTGTCTTACCAAACACACACAAATATTTAGTTTTAAGGAAGACAATATAAACACGTTATATTAAAACAGGTATGAGTTATAAAGTCCAATGTTTACCTTCGCCGAGTTGAGAGTTGCTGGTGTATTTTAAGGCACACTTTTTTTTTCTCTTGCATATCTACCCACTCAAGCAGTTCTTTTTAAAAACAAAAGCATTATGGTTACAGATATGCTGTTTGTTATATAATATTTCCTTTTGTTTCGTGTATCATTACAATGATTCATGTGAAAGTTGAAGACAATAAAATTTATTCAAATCTACAACACTCAACGTGCTTTTAACGTGATATGAATTAATCATGTATATGTTGAATATTAATGTAGATTTTTTTAACTTTCATAACATGGTTTAAAGAGCGAGATAAAAAATAAACCTAATTTACATATCTTATCATGTAAAATCTGCTAACACTTTGCCAACTTTGTTCCCAGTATATATTGAAAGTTTTCCTAACAGCACAATATGTATGCTCAACACATGTAATTTTAGTTTACAACACACAGTATCGAATGTGATGTTCTATCATAACACACAGTATCGAATGTGATGTTCTATCATAACACACAGTATCGAATGTGATGTTCTATCATAACACACAGTATCGAATGTAAC
>NW_013669916.1:11633-13076 GCF_000517525.1 Limulus polyphemus
GATGTTCTATCATAACACACAGTATCGAATGTGATGCTCTATCATAACACACAGTATCGAATGTGATGTTCTATCATAACACACAGTATCGAATGTAATGCTCTATCATAACACACAGTATCGAATGTGATGTTCTATCATAACACACAGTATCGAATGTAATGTTCTATCATAACACATGACACGAATTGTGATATTAAAAATATTACAAAAACATTAAAACGTTAACTTAAATTTGAAGTTATTCTAACAGCATCTTTAAACAATGTTCTCAAACCGAGATCTTCGTGAAAATAAAATATACACTTCTCTTTAGAATACTTGTTAGCAGCATTCCCAACTTTTTAATGTGATGTTAGTTTCTCCTGATATATATATATATATACGAACTGTATTTGAATGACATTTCAGGCAGTCTTTAATCAGTAGATGTACACACGACACATATTTATAACAGGTATTGTTCATGTGCACAATTATTATGATTGAAGATTGTAAAATACTTTGGATAGGAATATTAATAACTTCCTGGATATTACGACCTAAATATATTTTCTCTCAGGTGCATGGAATAAAATATAAAGTGTATGTACATTAATAACATTTGTACATTATGTACAAATATGTACTGTATGTACATTAATAATATTTTTAATTTTCAGGCAGGACCGACATTGAAATTTCTCGGATATGGCTTTTACACCTTACTGGTTGACTTCTCCCACCCCCCTGTCCCCCACCTCTTTCCTACGTAGTAACTTTGCATTCCCAAATGGATACATCAGATGCCGCCTGTAGATCCTGAAATGCACAGGCATCAAACTCGTGTGGAAAGAAGTGTTATGCCGATAATAAACATAGTTCGCCAGAGAACTTGGTTGGGGTGTTCAACATATTACAGTAAAACTTTCAACAAGTATTCTAAGTATCATCTTCCTGGCGGTACAAGCTTTAACTTGATTTTTTTTTATCCCTCCTGTGTTCCCCCTAGGCTCTGGGGGGCATGTGACTTTAAAAAGCTCTATAATAAAAAAATCACAGAACTACAGTTCAAATGATTATTTATTGTACTCTCTCCACCCAAGCTAAAAATGTTATGACTAGTGGTAGTTCCTTAATGTATTACTACTCCAAGAAAAAATTGATGATACATGATCACGTAGTAATATGTTCAAACAATACATCCGAGTTTTTATAACTGGAAACTTATTTTCCTACTTGTTACGAAACTTTTTCTATTTTTTTTTTGTAATAAAATTCTGAAATGCGGCGAATAAATAAACACCAACACACCAACGGAGGAAACTACCGTATTTTTTGGAATATAAGATGCACCCTTATTTTTAAGACAAAGTTTTGGGGGAAAAAAAGCTACAGTCGCATTTGAAAGATTCTTATTGAAGAAAAATTCAATTTGATACTTTAAAAATCAGTATATATATT
>NW_013669916.1:13994-16808 GCF_000517525.1 Limulus polyphemus
TATAGTTATAAACTATTGTTACAAACTATAGTTACAAACTATAGTTATAAACTATTGTTACAAACTATAGTTATAAACTATTGTTACAAACTATAGTTATAAACTATTGTTATAAACTATTGTTATAAACTATTGTTACAAACTATTGCTTTAAACTATTGTTATAAAGGGGGTCACTTTTTAAAATTTTAAGCAACTTCTAGTCCTCCCAAATTCTATATATTGGACCGACAATAGCACTGATATATAAAGCCAGCATATAAGGCTGGCATATATGCAGTAAAGAAGACGTCCTGCCTCACCTTAAGTCCAATTACGTTACACAAAACCTAAAAGCATAAACAGGAACACATAACTTGAAAGGTTGACCTAACAAACAAAAGCTCAAACTGTAAAGGAATAGCAAATAATACAAAATATCTGTTTTCTTTACCTGATTTCGAACCCTGGATAAGCAGCGTCCAACTTGCTGGTTACAGCACAAAAGGGGTTAACTAAGTGTACGGAACCAGATTTCCTTTTTTCCAGCACCGTCACGACCACCCTTTATTTGTAAAGATGTACTGGTAACAATTACAACTATGAACAACTCTTTTCATTTAGGCCTAGAAGTTTCATGTGAGTGAGTGCATCATTGTAACACAGCAGAATCTGGCATTCGTCGTAGAGAAAATAATGACGGGACATTCTTCATAAAACACTGCCAAATCATAGTTACTCAGCAGAAGGTCAACGGGTTATAACTTAGAAAGAAGGACCCGCAGTATATGACGCATTCTTTTCGGATAATATTGTTTTATTACTATTCTTCGAAGAAGATTTTGGAAATGGTTAATTAGTATCTTAGTTGGAAGTTGAAAAAAAGTCTTAGGTTAGAACCTTTTGTTTGTTTAAGCACAAAGCTACACAATGGGCTACACGCGCTCTGCCCATCGCGGAGAATGAAACTCCAGATTTTAGAGTTCGAAGTCCATAAAATTATCGTTAACCTACCAGGGGGGTGGGGGTTACTAAACTACTGTTTGTTGGTTTATTTTACCGCAAAGGGGGTGATACGCGCTCTGCCCATCGCGGAGAATCGAACCCCGGATATTGGCATTATGCGTCTGTAAACTTACCGCTGACCCACCGGGGGACAGGGAAAATACCTTATTTAAGTAAGGGTTTTAACTTATAAAGTTTAAAATCAATATATCACTGTTAGTAAACGTAACTGATTTTGTATATATTTATATATAAACTGCCCTCATTTAAAAACGCATGTATACATCAAGGGGATTTTCAAAAGTAGTAACAATATATTATTTCTTATCCTATCCTCTTTAGCTTGTATAAATCCCTTTCAATAGACGACGATGCTGAAGAACAACTGAAAGTAGTGAAAAAACCACAGTAAACCGAACAAACTCTCAGAAGTCTGATATCAGAAAACCTAGTTTCGACACATTCGTGAAAGTAGTGAAAAAAACCACAGTAAACCGAACAAACTCTCAGAAGTCTGATATCAGAAAAACTAGTCCTCTTCAGTCTCACGTTGTCTTCTGAAAGCTTTTATGTTGTTGTTATGGCAACTCATTTACGTTTTCTTTTATTTGTTTGTCATACAAACCAGTCGCCAGGTTTTAGTGTCCTCACCAAAGAATGACTTCAACATATCTAACCTAATCTCTCCTTCTTAAACAGGACAAATGTTTAATATTACGTCACTTTAAGAAAACAGTTGTTCTGGATTTGTTTTAACGACATTATATTAAGTTTTCTTTCACTAGTTTATGATATTGCTATGCCTTTTCATTAAGGCCCATGCACTGGGCATGGCTGAGTGGTTAATGTACCGGGCTGGAGACTGAAAGGTACAAGGCTCGCATCGTGATTCATCTGCACATACTATACACCTTCAGCTATGAGTGCGTTATAAAAGTGACGGTCAATCCTATTATTCGGTTCAAAGCCGAAAAAAAAGCCCTTGTGGTTTCAAATGTTGTTGATTGGCTAACTTTCTGGTAGCAAGTGCAGCTGATTGGCTACCTTCCTGGTAGCAAACGCTGCTAATTGGCTACCTTCCTGGTGGTATGCTGCTGATTGGCTACTTTCCCTCTGGTCAACATTCAAAACCAGGGATGGCTACATCAGGATTCTATAAAGTCTCTGACCTTACCGTTTAGCCCATGGACACATGGAAGACAATGGTTGGTAAATAAACGCATTTTAACGTTTGGCATAATATAAAATAAAATTGTGCGCATGACATGCGTGGAACGTTCGAGCTATCAGGGACGAGACAGTCCTATTTTTTTTATGAAGTGGATATCTAGGGATTGAAAAAATATATAAAAACAGACAGAGCCAACTTAGCTTTCAATTAGGGTTAACAAAAACAAGAAATATTCACATTAACGCTTTCAATTTTTTTTTTCACCAGAATATATATAATGTTTTTGTTTAATGTGATATAAATATTTATTCAAGCATGACCATATTATTACTCATTTAAAAAAACAACATTACTTCTTAAAGCGCTTGTGTCAAAAGGTCAACACTATTTAAAATATGGCACTGAGTAATAATGTTGAATATATATTACGAGGATATTGAATGTTTCTTTATATTTGTCTGCTGTCTGTAACATGACCCCCCCCCCCCAATGGCTCAGCGGCAAATCAGTGGGCTTACGACGCTAAACATCGGGTCTCGATACCTGTGGTGGGCAAAGCACAGATAACCCATTGTGTAGCTTTGCACCTAACAATAAATAAACCAAACTGAAGCTTGAATAAAGTGAGTGCTAATGATGGGATTGTAAATACACATGAA
>NW_013669916.1:17748-20785 GCF_000517525.1 Limulus polyphemus
CATGTGTATTTAGAATCCCATCATTATTCCTCACTTCATGTGTATTTACTTCATGTGTATTTAAATCCCATCATTAGCAATCATTAGCACTCAAGCACTCACTTCATGTGTATTTAGAATCCCCTAAATACACATGAAGTGAGTACTAATAATGGGATTGTAAATACACATGAAGTGAGTGCTAATGATGGGATTCTAAGTACACATGAAGTGAGTGCTAATGATGTGATTGTAAATACACATGACGTGAGTACTAATGATGGGATTGTAAATACACCTCCCCGTTCGAAAATTTGATCTGTGTAACCATGCCACTTATCAGTCTTTTACAGAACTTATATGAGAATTAAGCTCATTCGTGATAACATATACACTGATGAAAATATATCGCGAAAATTCCAAATAAAAAAATAGCATTAGTTAGTTTTAACTTTGGCTTTTTTTATATATAAATCTGCCTTTTATTGATTTATTTTTATTATTTTTACAATTTTAACGTTAAAAAATACCATGAAGTCAACTAACTGACAGATGATAAATAAATACGATGAATGTACTATTAAATGTTGTTTATAATTTACAAGTTTTAAATGGCCACTATACATACGTTATCAAATTATAAATAGGAAGTTAACCCCTTCACTTGTATTAGCCCCGATGGCTCAGCAGTAACTCTGAGGGCTTATAAGCCTTAAAGTCTGGTTTTGATACCTGTGGTGGGCGTAGAAATGACAGCCCATTGTGTAGCTTACCAACCAAACAAAATAAACCTGAACAAATATTACTTACATAAATATATTAGTGTCACTATGTTATTATACATAAATCTATTTATAAAACTGAACGTTCAAGGATTATGTTGAAGTGTTTTGTTTGTTGTTAAGCTAAACAAGGGACTACCTGAGATTTGCCCACCACGGGTATCGAATACCGAATTTTAGCGTTGTGAGCTTGCAGACGGGTTCGCGAAGTCATAATCAGTCAGAAAAAAAAAGTGGGTTCGTAGGTATCGTCGGAGTGTTATTAACTACATAACTATACAACGGGTTATCCGTGCTGTGCCCGCCACGGGTATCGAAACCCGGTTTTTAGCGTTATAATCTCCTCCGTATTTAGGCCATATTAATAATAATGTGCCTCTCTTAGCTCGTATATAAACACTACCGTATGAAAATCGTACATTTTGTGACGTAAGGCTCATACAAAAAAATACATGTACGTTAACATTTATATTCACTAATCTATCATACTGGAAATAGCCATGACTGTTTGGACTTTCCGGAGGGTTACGGTTGGAAGCTTTGGTTCATAAAGTACAAGATGTAGGGTAAGTTACGGACCATTAGGGCCATTATATTACGGGACTGGCTAGAGTAATACGTTGAATCAATCGATCCTTCTTGTAAAAATCTCCCAAAGCTGCTGAACTTAGGGGGCCAGTGAGCACGATGGGCAAGAATCGTTGGGACAGACATCCGCGTTCATTTCACCACTTCTGGATAGAGAACACATGCTTATCAGTCTAGCGATAAGTTATGTGCTGGTACTGAACCCGGGAATACGAATACAATAAAAAAACAAAATCATAAAAATTGAACAGTATTACTCCCCCCCCCCAATAAACATATTCAAATGTTCTTAGGTAGACGTTTCAATTGTTGTAATATTTAATGATACAGTAAAAATAAATCTGTTTAAAGAAGTAATTTATTTTATTTTTTTGTTTTACTGTTAGATCAGTATCAGCAGCAACACTCCGTGGTGTAGTTGGGGATTCATTGTTTTTATAACTACCATTGTAGGATAAAACAATGAATCCCCAACTACCATTGTATGATAAAAACAATGAATCCCCAATACCAGTGTAGGATAAAAACAATGAATCCCCAACTACCATTGTAGGATAAAAACAATGGATCCCCAACTAACATTGTAGGATAAAAACAATGAATCCCCAACTAACATTGTAGGATAAAAACAGTGAATCCCCAAATAGTATTGTATGATAAAAGCAATGAATTCCCAAACAGCATTGTATGATAAAAACAATGAATCCCCAACTAACATTGTAGGATAAAAACAATGAATCCCCAACTAACATTGTAAGGGGGATTCATTGTTTTTATCATACAATGCTATTTTGGGATTCATTGTTTTTATCATACAATGGTAGTTGGGGATCCATTGTTTTTATCCTACAATGGTGGTTGGGGATTCATTGTTTTTATCCTACAATGGTAGTTGGGGATTCATTGTTTTTATCCTACACTGGTAGTTGGGGATTCAATAATGATTTTTTCTCTAGCTTCACAAGGAGCTATATTTGCTGTGCCCACCAAGGGTATAGAAAACCGTTATGTGCCCTCAGACTTACCGTTGGGGGAGCTTCTCTAAGTTTATCTAATAGGTACTTACTTTATATAAATGATCAGGTTTTGTTGTTTGTTTAAAGATATGTCCCCCCCCAGCGGTTAGTTAACGACCTAAAACCCGGTTCGATTCTCCGAGCGCAGATGGGTTGTGGAACTTCACGATGAAACAACGAATCCTCTTTACGACGTTGTTAGGCCTACTGCTACGTGATGTTGTTTTTCCTCATAACCATCGATATTTTTGTACTGATAGACTAACTGGAGAAAGTGTACAATGATCATTTTGAGTGAAACGAATCTAGTGGCCAGGGTTTGGCGCAGTCCCCCAAAAGCTATGGGGTTATACGCGTTCTCAGATGCATTCTGGGCCATTTTAAACAACATTCACGATCAAATTTTGATTTAACTCTTTAGAAAAAAAAGAAATTCAGAAATCATTTAAAACTCATTATGTGGACCAACCACAAAAACTAGTTACATTTTTCAAATGTTAATACTCAAACTTTTTACAAAATTCAGTTATAAATAAACAACAAAACATATCACTGGATTATCCAACTGTAGTCCTACTTTAACATATCACTGGATTATCCAACTGTAGTCCTACTTTAACATATCACTGGATTATCCAACTGTAGTCCTACTTTAACATATCACTGGATTAT
>NW_013669916.1:21785-32659 GCF_000517525.1 Limulus polyphemus
ATATCACTGGATTATCCAACTGTAATCCTTCTTTAACATATCACTGGATTATCCAACTGTAGTCCTACCTTAACATATCACTGGATTATCCAACTGTAATCCTTCTTTAACATATCACTGGATTATCCAACTGTAGTCCTACTTTAACATATCACTGGATTATCCAACTGTAATTCTACTTTGTACAAATGGTTGGAAGTTTAGACAAATATATATTAGAACTGAGCTAACAATAAAACGGAAAATACGTTAATTTCGAATTATATTTAAATGATGTTCTGTGATCATGACTGAGAAAGACCATTTTGACGGATTTTCGCCTACAGAAACCTATGTAGGTTAGAGAGGAGGCAGCTAGTCAATAGCAGCCTCCCCCTTAAGAAAAAAAAAAAACAACAAACCCTATGGCTACACTCACCTGATAGAATAGTTAGATTTAAAAGTCCCTCTTACAGCGCCTCCCCCAAATCTTGGGCTACATTTATCCGACAAAATAGCGAGATTTAACAGTCCCTCTTGTAGTGCCCTTGCATAACCCCAAAGTGAGGAGGTTATTTTTGCAGCAAGGGGGCACAAGCCATGAACTTTCGGATCCACAGTCCGGACAGACTAAACCATTATAACACACCTGGCCATGAACTCTCGGATTCACAGTCGGGACACACCAAACCAGTATACCACACCTGGCCATGAACTCTCGGATTCACAGTCGGGACACACTAAACCATTATGTCACACCTGGCCATGAACTCTCGGATCCACAGTCCGGACACGCTAAATCATTATAACACATCTGGCCATGAACTCTCGGATTCACAGTCCGGACACACTAAACCATTATGTTACACCTGGCCATGAACTCTCGGATCCACAGTCCGGACACGCTAAATCATTATAACACACCTGGCCATGAACTCTCGGATCCACAGTCTGGACACACTAAATCATTATATCACACGTGGCCATGAAGCTTCGGATTCACAGTCCGGACACACTAAACCATTATGTCACACCTGGCCATGAAGCTTCGGATTCACGGTCGGGACACACTAAACCATTATGTCACACCAGGCCATGAACTTTCGGATTCACAGTCGGAACACACTAAACCATTATGTCACACCTGGCCATGAACTTTCGGATTCACAGTCCGGACACACTAAACCATTATGTCACACCTGGCCATGAAGCTTCGGATTTACAGTCTGGACACACTAAATCCACACCTGGTCCAAAGGGGTTCTGACAGCGTTATTATTAAAATTATTATTATTTTATGCGAACCCTTTAAAGACTAAAATATGATTAATGAAAATACACATTTAAATGTATGCTAATAGCATTTTGTTCGTTCCCCAAGGCTGCTTGTCGTCAGGTTTAGCGACTGAAAATAGATCAGGAATATCAAAATAGGGTTAACTGATACGGGGAGGCCACAACTAGAGCATGCTTTACGTTCGTATCATTTGAACAGAACAACTAATACGCATTAAAAAACTTAGATTATCGATAGATCAAAGTCAGTTGCACGACGTTAAGGCATTATACATATACGTATTGGTCATAATTAAAAACATGGGGAATTCCAAATTAGGCCTAGTAAACAGACGTTGCTAAAGCATTCTTCTAGTTCTAACCATTCCATTCATTGGTCATAATTAAAAACATGGGAAATTCCAAATTGGGCCTAGTAAACAGATGTTGCTAAAGCATTCTTCTAGTTCTAACCATTCCATTCAGCCAGGATAAGCGTAGTTCCTAAATATTCGCATAAAAAAAATGCACGTACCCCATTCTGCAATGAGAAGGGACGACCGAACCTATTGAACAAAAGTGCCTTGAAAACTTACTCGTATTAATAGGTTATAATCTCAAGGCGTGACCCATTTATCAGTTGTAATTAACCAGTTTGGTGAAGTATAAATAACTATTTACCATAGTCTGCCAAAGTTGAATCAAGAATAGGCTTACGTTACCCTTTTCTTTTTATTATTTTACCGTATACTTAATGGAACGAAGAGTTAAGTATACAGTTGATCGTTTCTAAATGTCGTCATTTATTCGTTGACCTGTCATAATCATATACTAGACGACACATATATTACACGGTTCTATTACAGTATCGACTACTTTCTACTTCTTAACACTGGAAGGTTTTTATTTACGGAATAATTATTGAACTACATTTATATAGTATACAACATTATTAGCTAATCATATAACATAAATAATTCCATTCCAGTAAAATAATCCGGTAAATATAATTTGGAAAACGAGCTTAAAACGCTGTTGTTTTAATTCTTATCTAACAACAACTTAGAGCACCAACGAGCTTAAAATGCTGTTGTTTTAATTCTTATCTAACAACTTAGAGCACCAGGACATAAAACACTTACTGTCATACCAAACATGCCCGCCCTGTCAGCTGTGGTGGCGTTATAATGTTTCGGTCAATCTCACTATTCGTTGGTAAAAGAGCAGCCCAAGAGTTGGCGGTGGGTGGTGATGACTAGCTGCCTTCCCTCTAGTCTATCACTACTAAATTAGGGACGGCTAACGCAGATAACCCTCGTGTAGCTTTGTGTGAAATTCACAATAAACCAAACTTACTGTCATAATTTGTTTTTGTTGTTTTATAATACACATTAGTGTATTTGCTTTACGAAGCCTCTATAAATAGCAACGTGGATGACCAGTCGTGTCAGAGATCCAATCAAATTCAAACATTACACGAGCTATAAAAAATTCTACTTCGTGATTTAGTTCACGGAAATCAAGCAAAAATCTACACAATAGGTTATTTGTGATTTACCCACCACGGGTATCGAACTCCGACATTTTAGCGATATAAGTCCTCAGTCCTACCGCTGAGCCACTAGGAGAGGAGGAGGAAGCTTTCGCTAAAAGTGTGACAAAGGAAGAATATGTTACAATAGAACTTAAGTAACAAAGGAAGAATATGTTACAATAGAACTTAACTAACAAAGGAAGAATATGTTACAATAGAACTTAACTAACAAAGAAGAATATGTTACAATATAACTTAAGTGACAAAGGAAGAATATGTTAACTTAACTAACAAAGGAAGAATATGTTACAATAGAACTTAAGTAAAAAAGGAAGAATATGTTACAATATAACTTAAGTGACAAAGGAAGAATATGTTAACTTAACTAACAAAGGAAGAATATGTTACAATAGAACTTAACTAACAAAGGAAGAATATGTTACAATAGAACTTAACTAACAAAGGAAGAATATGTTACAATAGAACTTAAGTAACAAAGGAAGAATATGTTACAATAGAACTTAACTAACAAAGGAAGAATATGTTACAATAGAACTTAACTAACAAAGGAAGAATATATTACAATAGAACTTAAGTGACAAAGGAAGAATATGTTACAATAGAACTTAAGTAACAAAGGAAGAATATGTTACAATAGAACTTAAGTAACAAAGGAAGAATATGTTACAATAGAACTTAACTAACAAAGGAAGAATATGTTACAATAGAACTTAACTAATAATGGAAGATTATGTTACAATAGAACTTAAGTAACAAAGAAAGAATATGTTACAAGTGAATATGTTACAATAGAACATAAGTGAATCACGATTTCTAAAGTTTTCCATTGGCTCAGCGGTAAGAGTGGAGGTTTAAAATGCCATAATTCAGTGTTTGATCTCCACGGCAGACACAGAATAAATATTACAGTGTGTAGCTTTACGCTTAAAACAACAACAAAAACACTACTCCAAGATTCCATAACGTACCTAAAGGTCTCTACAATAAAATATGGTTTCCTTTATTGCTCCAGACTACACTACTTAGGACTAACTGTTTTGTTAAAGGTCACAACGGTATACACCACTTACAGCACGTTCAACTCACCCTTCTCAAAACACTTAAATATATCGGAGGACGGTTTCGAACCGTTGTTTATAAACTAATTTAGCTCCAGTTTGTAAGTACATTTACGGCTATTTATTCTGAGCTACAGTCTTTTTTAAAAGAAAGTCTCACTGATTACAAATGCTAATTATTTTGAACGTTTACTGTTTGGTTTTTAATCCCCACAAGTCATCATGGCCCCATTCTCTCGCTAGGGGGGTGGAACATCTCACCTGGGCCGGTCCACCTTTACTTCGTTTTGTTTCTCCAACAAAGGTGGTGCGCGCCCAGGGTTGTCAGCTACCTCTGTTATCTGACTTTTATCTCCAGTAAAGAACCAGGACTGGCAATAGGTTGGAATATACTCAATCTTTTCACGCCCCAAACTCTGGTGTTCTGCCTGGAGCATTAAAAAAAAACCAGGTGTGTCTCTTATTCTGTGCTTGTTAACGTTTATAGAAGTATTATGTTTATTTATCGGTGAGCACAAAGCTGCATAATGGGCTATCTGTGCTGCGTCTACCATAGGTATTGAAACCAGATTTTTAGCGTTATAGGCGTACAGTTCAGCATCTGGGGAAGGGGTGGGTAGAAGTACGTGTGTTTATTTACAGAATGGGAATAGACAACCAATGTTTTATATCTGTAACGTGATTCAGCTGAACGATAAATTAGTAGAGAAATATCTGTTTGACTTATCATTAAGTTCTGAAGTGCTTGTTTTTACTCTAAAACTCCGCTATAATTATAGTGATCATTAAGTTCTGAAGTGCTTGTTTTACTCTAAAACTCCGCTATAATTATAGTGATCATTAAGTTCTGAAGTGCTTGTTTTTACTCTAAAACTCCGCTATAATTATAGTGATCATTAAGTTCTGAAGTGCTTGTTTTTACTCTAAAACTCCGCTATAATTATAGTGATCATTAAGTTCTGAAGTGCTTGTTTTTACTCTAAAACTCCGCTATAATTTCAGTGATCATTAAGTCTAAAGAGCTTGTTTTTACTCTAAAACTCCGCTATAATTTCAATGATCATTAAGTTCTGAAGTGCTTGCCTTTACTGTAAAACTCTGTTATACACAGATTATATTATTTCATTCGTCTTTAATTCTCAAATATTTTGTTTTCATGTGTAGTCACCATCAGAGAGACAGATAGAATATAAGTACAGAGACAGATAGAATATAAGTACAGAGACAGATAGAATAGAGGACAGAGACAGATAGAATAGACTAAGAAATATATTTTCTAAATATAAGAATGTAAATCACGTACATTTTCAAACGTAATATGAAGATAAAGAGATTGTAACTTTACTGATTATTCATCCAAAACTATGACACATTTAAAAGGTAAGAGATCCCTAATATTAAAAACCTTATGAAAGATGACACTTTTAAAAGATAAGAGATCCCTAATATTAAAACCTTATGAAAGATGACACATTTAAAAGGTAAGAGATCCCTAATATTAAAACCTTATGAAAGATGACACTTTTAAAAGGTAAGAGATCCCTAATATTAAAACCTTATGAAAGATTACACAGAAGGAGTTCTGGTTGGGATCTGATCTTTGAACGGATGATTGAGCTTCTTATTGAAGATTAAATTTCTTTGAAAGATGAGAGTAGCTGGATGATTACTCTTGGTATTAATTTAGATGTTCCTGAAAAGCACGAGACAGAGTTCTTTAGAACTGAATATCTTGTGCGGGGGTGTGGTGGGAGGGTGGGTAAATACAGAATGTTAACAGGAGAGTTCTTCTTCATTAATTTTTTATGTTTTAAATCCCACGGAAGGAGGATTTATTCCGGATTGGAATATTTTTTCAGGCATCCAGCAGAAGGATTCCTTGTGGTTTGATTTTTAATTTTCGACTTATTTTGGTTTTGTTGTTGTTTGTTTTTATGCAAGATAATTTAACCTAATTTGATGTTCAATAGTTTAGTAATTTAACCTAATTTGATGTTCAATAGTTTAGAATTATAACGATAATTTAACCTAATTTGATGTTCAATAGTTTAGAATTATAACGATAAGTTAACCTAATTTGATGTTCAATAGTTTAGAATTATAACGAAAAGTTAACCTAATTTGATGTTCAATAGTTTAGAATTATAACGACAAGTTAACCTAATTTGATGTTCAATAGTTTAGAATTATAACGAGGCAGCTCTTCTTCGTTAAGTCACTTCTTAACATAACAAGAATGATGCTATGATCCGAGCAGCTGACTTTAGAAACAAGAGTTATTTTACTATGATAAGTTTGTACTTAAATCCAAATAAGAGCACGAGGTCATCTTGTTATTCTGGAAAATTGATTCGATGTTCCTAAAATTTATTATCAATCTGAACGATTGAACCTCAAATTAAGTTAACTTATCGTTATTAGTCTCAACGATTGAACCTCAAATTAGGTTAACTTGTCGTTATTAGTCTCAACGATTGAACCTCAAATTAAGTTAACTTGTTATTAGTCTGAACGACTGAACCTCAAATTAGGTTAACTTATCGTTATTAGTCTGAACGATTGAACCTCAAATTAAGTTAACTTATCGTTATTAGTCTGAACGATTGAACTTCAAATTAAGTTAACTTGTTATTAGTCTGAACGACTGAACCTCAAATTAGGTTAACTTGTCGTTATAATTATAAACTATTGAACATCAAATTAGGTTAACTTATCGTTATTAGTCTCAATGACTGAACCTCAAATTAGGTTAACTTGAAGTATCGGGGTTATCCTGTTTACAGGAGAAAGTATAAGGGTTATCCTGTTTACAAGAGATAGTATCAGGGCTATCCTGGTTACACTGTACTAACCTCAGTACAATACCTGTATTCACAGCACTAAAGTCAGTACAATACCCGTATTCACAGCACTAAAGTCAGTACAATATCAAAACAATATCAGTATTTACAACACTAACCTCAGTACAATACCTGTATTCACAGCAGTAAAGTCAGTACAATATCAATATTCACAACACCAACCTCAGTACAATATCTGTATTCACAGCACTAAAGTTAGTACAATACCTGTATTCACAGCAGTAAAGTCAGTACAATATCAGTATTTACAACACTAACCTCAGTACAATACCTGTATTCACAGCAGTAAAGTCAGTACAATATCAATATTCACAACACCAACCTCAGTACAATATCTGTATTCACAGCACTAAAGTTAGTACAATACCTGTATTCACAGCAGTAAAGTCAGTACAATATCAGTATTCACAATACTAACCTCAGTACAATATCAGTATTCGTGGTTTCCAGAAGTGGGAGGTTGATACCCCAAGACACATTTCGAACCCCACAAGAATAAGCCCGCGGTGTATTCTCTGCGAAATAAACGCGTATTTCGTGATCCTTAGAATCCTTATAATATAAATAAACGCGTATTTCGTGATCCTTAGAATCCTTATAATATAAATAAACGCGTATTTCGTGATCCTTAGAATCCTTATAATATAAATAAACGCGTATTTCGTGATCCTTAGAATCCTTATAATATAAATAAACGCGTATTTCGTGATCCTTAGAATCCTTATAATATAAATAAACGCGTATTTCGTGATCCTTAGAATCCTTATAATATAAATAAACGCATATTTCGTGATCTGTAGAATCCTTATAATATAAATAAACTCTAGATACAGTTACAAATCCTGTTTTTTGTTCTTGAATATAGAGGGTTATTATAAAGAACGCTTCTTTATAAAATGATTATATCACCAGGGGGGGTAAAGAGCATCGTTAACGTACTGGGAGATTTCAAGTTATATATAATGTCAGCATATCAAACCGACACCTAGAGGAAACTAGACACATATATATATACAAAATATGAAATATATAAATATATATATATCTAAGGAGAGTGGTTTTCTCGAGCGTAATAATATATCAAAAATACAAGACCACCAGGTTCGAAATATTGTACTTTTGAATATTTTTAGTTGGTTCGAAACACTTTCCAAGCTTACTCTGCTTTTCAGCCAACGGCTATAGATGCACAAGAAACTTGTACACTCCTTGATGTTAACTTTTAATCCTGGGATTTATATATATTATACGAGTAGTTCATCCTCGTAAACCGAGTCATTTGTCAGCCACTGCTCTATGGAATATTCTAATGTATTTAATATTCTCTCGCAGGAGCTAAAAGTTAGAAATTATAGTTCATGTCTTATAATGGAGTATTTCTTCAATTACATCTGGCATATAAACCCGTTTCAATACGCAAGAGTATACGAAACACCACAGCTAAGATATGAAACTCGTTCTCAGAGATTCACACAGAGTTTTGAAACTTTTTCTTTTAACAGTGCTTGAAAGATGAGAAATTAATACTTACTTTATTACTTCCTACAATCTCATTTTATGACGTCTAGATGATAGGAGGTGCTACCAATAAGCTTGTTTGGTTGTTGTTAAGCCCAAAGCTACAAAATGGATATGTGTGATCCGCCAATCGCACGTATCGAAACCCGAATTTTAGCGTGAAAAGCCATCAATGTTTCCGCCGAGCCACTGGGGCACCACCGATAAGGTTTGGTTTAGTTGTTTTTAAGCACAAAGCTATACAACGGGCTATCTGTGTTCTGCCTACCGCAGGGAACAAAACCCAATGTTTAGCGTGAAAAGCCCTCAGACTTACCACTGAACCACCAGGGGACACCACCCATAATACCTCAATTCAAGAGAAGTAAACAATGAGAATATATCGGTTCCTACATCCTCAAAAAATGCAGGATGTGTTCAGGTCCTTCGTTCTTTATTCATGGAGTACTAATTACATCGACTTAACGTATGAAAAATCAATACTATTTGTCTTCAGTAATAAATTTCATACCTTAATTGTACAGAAATATTTGAGTGCTCAACTTTGTTTTTCCAATCCGAGTGTTCATAGTCAATGATTCAGTTAAAGTGATGAACGAAACGTGTAAAATATATGAGACAGTGAGATGTTTTCATTGAATTATTATTACTTCAGCTACTCAAACAATATCGTGATACTTCAAAG
Source organism: Limulus polyphemus (assembly GCF_000517525.1). Taxonomy (NCBI): domain Eukaryota; kingdom Metazoa; phylum Arthropoda; class Merostomata; order Xiphosura; family Limulidae; genus Limulus; species Limulus polyphemus. Next base: position 30,717 of record NW_013669916.1, read on the forward strand.
TCTAAATTGATTTCATCAACGTGACATAAGCATGTGCTGTAGTGTTAGCTGGCTCATTACTTAACGCCAGTTTTTGTTCCGTTAAGAAGTTGGGGTTGTATTTAAATGGTATTAATATTCTGATGACTGGTACAATCAATCACGCGCAGGCTGTACGGTGGGTAACTAAGTGGGCAAAAAACGATTTATCACGAGTGACAGTACGCAATCCTCGAGGCCAGATGTGAAAATACCAAATTCTATAATACGTAACAGTTATTACGTATTTGATTAAATATGAACCCGAACTCTTCAGATTGAAATGATTTTCACTCGGTTTACGATTTCCGTAAAACACCGGAACTAGTCGGCTGTTCAGTGCCACACAACATTAGCAAGTTTAGGATGTAAAGTAAATGTGGGAATATTTAGAAAAAAAGTTACTTATATCAAACACCAAAATTTTATAATAATATTCCAAATCAAATAAGGTTGCTGTTCACTAATAAAAGTATAAATATTATGACAGCATTATAGAAAAGCATAATTCATACAGAGGAACCGGAAAGTATATTTAGAAAATGTGTGAGTTAAAGAAAAGCATAATTCATACAGAGGAACCAGAAAGTCTATTAGAGTTTATACATAAAATTTTAAAAATGTACGAGTTAAAAAATATGCATTCTGATATTATGAACACGTTGAAACAGGTTTAAGTTGCATATTATTTAATAAAGGAAATATTAATTATTTATTATTTAATAAAGGAAATATTAATTATTTATTATTCAATAAAGGAAATGTTAATTATTTATTATTTAATAAAGGAAATATTAATTATTTATTATTTAATAAAGGAAATGTTAATTATTTATTATTTAATAAAGGAAATATTAATTATTTATTATTTAATAAAGGAAATATTAATTATTTATTATTTAATAAGGGAAATATTAATTATTTATTATTTAATAAAGGAAATATTAATTATTTATTGTTTAATAATGAGTTTATACTTATGTTCCACACTTGAGTAATCTTGTATATTTTTTTATGAGGTTATATAAAATTATTTTATACTATTCTTCCCTGTTTCTATAGACTATATTGTGCAGTTTAGGAGATTGTTATTTAAGAACATATTTACCTCTCCATTCGAAGGCAGTAAGAAACTTTGTAATGAGCATGTAGTCAATGGTCCTGATCTATACAACTAATAGCCACCTATCTGCGTATTTAAATATCTAATATGAGAATGTTCGATTTAACGCAAAGCCACGCATTGGATTGTCTGCGCTTTGTTTACCGCGGTGAATCGAACCTCGGATTTAAGCGTCATAAGTCTGTAAATATACAGTTGAGCCACCAGGAGACCACACGAAGATGTTTGTTTGTTTGTTTTATCGAAAAGCCACACATTGGCCCATCTGAGTTCTGCCATCCGCGTGGCTCAGCGATAAGTCTGAGGGCTCACTCAGTTAAAAACTGCACATATAGCCCATACAAAACTGGTTGTGTTGTAACTATATGAATTATCAAGTTTTTCTTACATTTTACCGAACACCAGGAAATTTTTTCATCACTGTAATTTAGTTTCTTAATTATCAATTAGTTCGTGTATTTCTGAAACTGCCATTTTGGTATATCTGAAATAACTCTATTTTCATATCAATAAACATAAAAATGTATTCGTTTAGAAAACGGTATGAAAATCAAACAATACGTGGTCGAGAAAACCACGCGTGTCTTCGGTGTCTAAGCTCCAGAAGATTGTATTAATGTACAGAAAGATGAAGATCCATCAAATTGGGCAAGAAGTCAAGAAACGGACGACAAGTCCGAGAGCTCAGGAATCTCTAACAAGTTTATTAATGATAAAAGTTGTCTCTAAGGTGTTATCTCACAGCGGAGGTTGATAAAAGTTGTCTCTAAGGTGTTATCTCACAGCGGAGGTTGATAAAAGT
>NW_013669916.1:33622-34943 GCF_000517525.1 Limulus polyphemus
GGAGGTTGATAAAAGGTGTCTCTAAGGTGTTATCTCACAGCGGAGGAGGAGCTGACAGGTGTTGCTTGAATAAATTACTACTCACTAATGCTGTGTTTCCAGTGTATGTTGTTTTTCTCATCCCTTGACATTCTTTGGTAAGAAATGTGTTCAGATAGCCATAGTTTGAGGTTGTAAGGTTGAGTTCTTCATTTTGGTCGTGACGTAAAAGATGGATGGAGCTCTTGAAAATCGTGTCTTCAAATAAAAATAAGAAACCAAGTACAAACGTTCAAGAATAATAAATACGGGATGAGTTTTGAACTACTCAACTGGTGGATATTATATAAATATGTGTATGTAATAACAGAGATAAAGGAAAAACTTAAAGACATCATAGAAAAGATGTTTAAACTCAACAATCTCAGGTGTTTCTTATCTTATTTCTAGATTTCTGCCCTCTACATTAACATGCGGCACCAGAGGAACATCCTGTTGAACACCAGACTGGTAATAACTAGAACATACAACAAACCGCCGTATCATTTTTCAATGTCTAACGTCTAAACACTGGCGTTTTACTTGATTTTTTCAACCCAGGGACGCAAGCCGAGAAAAACGTGTACCTTCTCTGAGCCAATGGCATGCTTGAGCTCGTAGCTCTGATTATCGTGGCAAGAACTTTTACTGTCGCTAAATTGATTTTTGAACATATTTTTCATCGAGAATGGCGGCTTTTTCACAGTTGGCTAACTTCTTGCCAACTGCCTGATGACGTATACTTATGGAACCAACTTTCACTCGTATTGTGATCGGTCATGGACAAAAGATTAATGACATGACTAAGTAATTATTCTGGGCCTATTTCAAGATTATAAAGATCCTTTGATTTGTGATAACCTGTTACATAATTATTTTAAAAAAAACAGGTTTGACATAAGGTACAGACTGATCTTTCTGATGTACAATTAATGTAGGTGGCTCCAAATCGTATAAATACAGTAGATCCTAGTAAAATAACTGGTTCATGTTTAACCAAGAAACTGTTTATCTCATTTGGGAAGGGAGAGTTAAGCACGTGATTGATACCTCTAAGGGTGGATGGATGTAAGCTAAGAGCATTATCCACCCTATCAACAGGAAACATCTCTATTCTGTGATCCTAAGAGTGTATATTACGTTAACAATTCTGTGAAATGTATTCAAACATATATGTCCTACGGACGTATTGTTTTGTAGAAATCAGAAAAACGCGATGTTGAGGTTATTCCAAGATAGTTTTTAACCTTGGCGATGTTGAGGTTATTCCAAGATACCAAGGTTAAAACCTATCTTGGAATAA
>NW_013669916.1:35559-37279 GCF_000517525.1 Limulus polyphemus
AAGCTAAGAGCATTATCCACCCTATCAACAGGAAACATCTCTATTCTGTGATCCTAAGAGTGTATATTACGTTAACAATTCTGTGAAATGTATTCAAACATATATGTCCTACGGACGTATTGTTTTGTAGAAATCAGAAAAACGTATCTTGGAATAACCTCAACATCGCCAAGGTTTTTCCTTTTAAAACATCGTGTAACATCATTAAGGCATTCTCATAAGTTAAACAAAAACATCATCGGTATGTTATAAACGTAGAAAACATCTAAAATAATGGCGACTAAATTAAAAACGTAAAAATATTAAAGATATAAAACATCAGTGAAATTTTGCTAAGACAATGAAAAAAAAACTTATCGAGAGGTAATACATCCGGTAACCATTTATAAGTTTCATACATTACCAAGGGTCCGTTGACATAACGAATAATATCTTAATTCATGACAGATATTTCCTTTATTTAGTTATCGAAGAATAACGTGTAGAACTAGTGTTTGTAAACGTAACTGTTAATTGAGTTGTTTATACACTAAGATAATCTGAAGTGTTAAACTTGTGTATAGATAAGTATATTGCTCCGCTTCACGATTACGATCAGCCAAAGATAGTTTCTGTATTTGAATGAACAATGAGCCTGAAATTTTTTTAACTTCCCAATTTCTACAATTGTATGTGCTAGAGTAGCAACTGTCTTTCTATCTAAAGCGTTTGAGTAGCCAAATACTCATATACTGTAGTGTTTAAGTGTCTATATAATCTAACCCTAGTGTGTATGAATACTGTAGTGTTCAAGTGTCTATATTCTTTAACCCTAGTGTGTATGAATACTGTAGTGTTCAAGTGTCTATATACTTTAACTTTAGTGTGTGTGTGTGTGTGTGTGAGAGTTACCATAAATCCAATGTTCGTGTCCCTAATGACTCATCGGTAGGTCTGCAGGCTTGCGACGTTAAAAATTATGTTTCGATACCCGTTGTGGGCAAAGCACAGATAAGCCATTGTGCAGTTTTGCGCTTATCAACAACCAAGCCAAACCTATCTGTGTACAGATGCATAACCACAGACATTTGAAATGCTAGGTAGGGAGAATTTAGCCATTCAAGCACCACAGGCAGATTCTGGCTAGACTGGAAGTCCAATGACCAATGTCCTACCAATATCTTGTAAACACCTTGTTAGATATACATGACTGTTTCTGTTTAAATTTAATGCAAAAGTTATAATTTAGATAGTTAAACAGCACAAGGTTTAAATTTAGTTATTTTTAGTAGCGATAGTTCATGTTTACGTAACTGTTTACGAATCATGCGTTGTGAAATTCATTAGTTATGGATTGATGATTGGTATAATATTGCGTCATGTTACTAGAACTTTTTTGAGTTTTCTCATTGTTTTAATTGAGTATTGTTGCATCATAATACGCGTCGAACATTTAGTTCAAAAGATAAATCTAGACTGCCTGATTGTGAGTTTAGCCATAAAGAGCATATAGTGGCGATTTTTAAAGTGAATTTATCACAGCTTGTATTGCAATAATAGAGTAGAGAATAATAGTTCGTGTTGTCAAACTGTGTTTTAAAATAACTGAATCAGGTTGTGTGGACTTTGACGAAAAAGGGACAATTATTTAAATCTCTTGATACAACTATGATAACCAACAGTGTAATAAACATTTGTATATATACATATTTGACTTGTTTTAATATATTATTTTAAAACG
>NW_013669916.1:38224-52535 GCF_000517525.1 Limulus polyphemus
CGCCAACAAGTCACAGACACCTACTGTAAAGAATCCGGCCTATACATACATAAAACCTGACACACCTCATCCTTTCTAGAAGTGTCAACATATGCAACTGCATTACCTGTTCGGAAAATAATCCACATATAACATTTCCTACACCTCCATGATGTTGTCGTGAGTTGGTTTTGTTATTGGACCATACTTTCTTCAAGAACCATCAGCACATGGACTACACTTTCTTAAAGAACCATCAGCACATGGACTACACTTTTCTTAAAGAACCATCAGCACATGGACTACACTTTCTTCAAGAACCATCAGCACATGGACCATACTTTTCAAGAACCATCAGCACATGGACTACACTTTCTTCAAGAACCATCAGCACATGGACTACACTTTCTTAAAGAACCATCAGCACATGGACTACACTTTCTTAAAGAACCATCAGCACATGGACCATACTTTCTTCAAGAGATATCAGCACATGGACTACACTTTCTTCAAAACACACTAGCACGTGGACTACAATCCTGTACAGCCTATGCTACACGGTACCATGCAATGCTCACAACCAATGGGATGAAGGTACGAAATATGATGGAAACTATGGTTTTCATGCATAAATAATACAGGATGGTGCCTCTTTACATATTGATAACCAGGTGAAACAAATAATACAGGATGGTGCCTCTTTACATATTGATAACCAGGCGTAACACAGCTTGCGGGAGCACTTTCAGGAAAGACCTATTTCATGTAACTTTCCTTGTCAATAGCCACTTCGTTCATCGTGTCTATCACCAGCTGAATTCTGGTTCTAGAAGTGCTTCATGTCATGTCTGTACTATGGGAAGACTCCCACAATTCCAGATGTCAAGGATGCAATTGGCTGGGAAGTTTGAATTTTGCACAAAGCTACACGAGGGCTATCTGCGCTAGCCGTCCCTAATTTAGCAGTGTAAGAAGACTAGAGGGAAGGCAGTTAGTCATCACCACCCACCGCCAACTCTTGGACTACTCTTTTACCAACGAATAGTGGGATTGACCGTCACATTATAACGCCCCACGGCTGAAAGGGCGAGCATGTTTGGTGTGACGGGGATTCGAACCCGCGACTCACAGATTACGAGTCGAATGCCCTAACCACCTGGCCATGCCGGGCGGCTGGGAAGTGGCCAACATATCAGATGAGATGCGAGTTGTTGTTGTAATGTCTGTTGTCACACGGATGCAATGCATTCTGGAATATAGAAGAGCAAATTTTGAACATTAGGTCACAGTGGTGCCCCTGGTGGCAACATCTGACAACTGTGGATTTTGCATATCTTAATAACCTAAGATATTCATATAATAAGATATTAATAAAATAAATATATAATTAAGTTTCCTTCGGAGATATAATAGCTGTTTGCAGGTATACTTTACCATAGAGATGCTGCAAGACATCTGTATATGTTGTTGGATTTTCCTTCAGTTATATCTACATATTATACCATGCATTCATCCAAACATGAACAACGTGAATACACCATTGGCCAGGACACTTTTTTGGTTTTGACTCACACTTTACCCAGCATACTGTTACAAGATATGACACTTGGCCAGCCTCTATTCTATATAAAGGACATGGTCAGTAAACGTGAGCTTTCTCCTTTTCCCCATCTCTTGTAGTCAATATGTCTAAGTGAGCCAAGGTGACCTGGTGTACAAGACTCCAACAGTCTCAAAGCCACAAAGAACATTACCAGCTGGGCTTAAGGTTAATGGTTAAGGTATTCTGGTCGATGGCGTGGATCTCACTGGGCTCACCATGGCTAAGGTCGTTTGGTCGATGGTGTGGATCCCATTGGGCTCACCATGCCTAAGATTTTCTGGTCGATGGCGTGGATCTCACTGGGCTCACCATGGCTAAGGTCTTTTGGTCGATGGTGTGGATCCCATTGGGCTCACCATGGTTAAGGTATTCTGGTCGATGGCGTGGATCTCACTGGGCTCACCATGACTAAGGTTTTTTGGTCGATGGCGTGGATCCCATTGGGCTCACCATGACTAAGATTTTCTGGTTGATGGCGTGGATCTCACCTATGTTCTTATTGCTTTAGCTCTTTACGTAAGGCCGCAAAAGTTTACAATTTCCTAAGCAAGTGGCCAAATAACCAACCGTCAGAGCATCTTCTGCAAATTAAAAAACACTCCGTGTCTAGCAGGAGATAACTATGAACTAGTCACTGCTCTTTTTAACACGAGTAGTCGATGTCTATAAACTTGTGACTGTGATTGGCATAGTTGTCATGGTTGGTCAAACCTTAAATACAAAAAGAAAATCTCAAGAAAGACTAAAGAAATCTAAGGACATAAAAGAAGACCACCTAATCCACTTTCAAGGAGCTAAAAATAACTTTGTCACTTGTGCTAGTATTAATAAAGACGTTTGGTTTGGTTGTTGTCAAGCAAAAAACTACACAATGCAGACTTACCACTGAATCACTGGAGAGTTACTACCACATTGAACAAGAGGTTCCATTGGTTCTAGTTGATGGGAGATTATTGAATATTGAAAGCCACTGAATCACTGGAGAGTTACTACCACATTGAACAAGAAATTCCATTGGTTCTAGTTGATGGGAGATTATTGAATATTGAAAGCCACTGAATCACTGGAGAGTTACTACCACATTGAACAAGAGGTTCCATTGGTTCTAGTTGATGGAAGATTATTGAATATTGAAAGGTGAATATCGAATCATCTTCTAGACTGGGAGTTGACGAAGAAACAACAAAGCAACGTGATAAAAGGATCCTCTTTTATTTGAACCAGCCTCTCGTAATGTTACTTTTCTTTTTCTTCTACTTGCACTTTGACTTTACAGGATATTTAACTATGAGATTATAAATGTAACGCTGGACAAAAACTGAGAACTGATACGGACAAATACCTAGACACAGAAGTAATATTCGGACAAGAGAAAAGACGCTTGTCTAATTTCCATCATTGGCAAAAACTGTAATAAAATAACCACTCTACAATCCCAAGGGACAGTTGGACAGCTAGCTAAGAAGGTCAGATTTTTACATGGCTGCAACCAAACAATAACAATACCTTGTGGTATTGTTAAAGCATCTGGAAACTAGTGTTGAGCAAGGGAAAAACGCTGTAATTTTATAGCATTCATGAATGGTAAAGCCTGGAATCACTGGATTATTTAATACTCAGATCTATTACACATGCGAAATCAGAGTATTCCCTGTGCATACGTGTGTTTAGTGTTTCAGTTATTGAAGATGTTGTGTTTGAATGACACATAGTTTTTCATCTGAGAAGTTTGTCCAAAGATTCCACTCCAAAAGCTTGTATACGTTAATTATCTATTTCATTTCATCGAATAAATTAAAAATATACATGCGAAATATATGTTTATAAGCAAGTTTTTTTTTCAGACTCTCTACAATTGATTCGGCGTATAGAGGAATTAAGTGGAAATGGAACAACTTTTGCTTTATCAGGAACTCGATACCCACGAGCCTGTAATGAACCCCTTAAAGCAGTCGTGGTCTGTTGCCCAACTAACAAGATGTGCTCACATAATAATTCAGACACTTTTTTGTAACAGATTGGATGAATAATTCCTGTTAAGTCTGACAGAAAAGTACAGTATCGCGTCATGACTGTTATGCCTCGTGCCATACACGCAGTTTTCAAGGTACATTCTGTATAGTCTTAACAGTTAAGCTACCTTATATAAAAAAATAACAACTCGAGAAAGTAACTAAACACATTTTGTTAGGATTTCTATGAAATCAGTATCTTGATGGTTCTTTGTATAACCGAATTAATTCTCGCAACTCTAATTATTATCCCATTACCTAAATTTTCATATCGTCAATGCTAAGTTTGCCCCCAGTGATTCAGCGGTAAGTCTGCAGACTTACGACGATAAAATTCGTGTTTCGATACCGGTGGTGGTTAGAGTACAAGTAGCCAGCCCATTGTGCTTAACAACAAACTTAACCAATGTTAAATTTAGTACTAGCATAAGAATTAGTTTATTAAATAACCGCCTCTATGATTTGTTTGTTTGTTAAAATTCCTGTAAAAGCTACTCCAGGGCTATCTTCGCTGTAGCCGTCCCTAATTTTGAAGTGATGGACCGAAGGGAAGACAGTTAAATTAACTTTTGGACTACTCTTTTACCAACGACTAGTGTGATTGACCACCACATTATAATGCCCCTTACAGCTAATAGAACGACCATGTTCAGTGACGGGATTCGAACCCGTGATCCTAACCATAAGGGCATTCCAGGCCACCTTTACCAAGAAGTTCCATAACATTATTTATTCCTCGCCATCGAAATAAGACGAGGTAATTAATTTAATTTATAGAATTAACTCTTTAAAAAAGTTTAACAAAAACTATGATTTACTTAGTTAATTAAAATATAGAAATTATTATATCATCGTCAAATATATTACGTGCCTTAATATTTATATATATATTTTAATCAGTAATATTTATTTCCTGCTAGAAAGTTTATAAAATCATTCTCACGCTTCTGCTTTGTTGTTTTCTTATATTAGATTGGTGGTAGTTAGAAAACGTAATATTTGAAATATTGTAATATCTAGTTCGTGAATATTTCATTAATTGCATTTTGCCAAGTCATTGAAACCCGAAAATGCCAAAACAGACGAAATTAACATCCCAATATTTATCTCTTATTTGTCGTGTTTATTTGCAGGAGCCAAAGGCGAACTCCGTAAAAACAGTATCAAATAATATTTCGTTCACTCTACAGATATATATACATGTCAGAATCGTGTGTTTATTTCAGAGTTTCACTGACAATAACAGCAACGGCTTACAAAAACACAATTCAACATAATAACAGTTAAAATAAACATTAGATTAAGAAACATCTGGTTTAGTGATGTTTTGTTTAATGGCTAAATCGCAAGAGGAACGTCACGAGAGCGCATAAAAACCCTTAAAAACTGTAGCATTGTTGGTGTCATCAAATAGACAAAACCCTTGAAAACTGCAGCATTGTTGGTGTCACCAAACAGATAAAAACACTTAAAACTGTAGCATTGTTGGTGTCACCAAACAGATAAAAACCCCTAAAAACTGTAGCATTGTTGGTGTCACCAAACAGATAAAAACCCTTAAAAACTGTAGCATTGTTGGTGTCACCAAACAGATAAAAACCCTTAAAAACTGTAGCATTGTTGGTATCATCAAATAGACAAAACCCTTAAAACTGTAGCACTGTTGGTGTCACCAAACAGATAAAAACCCTTAAAACTGTAGCATTGTTGGTATCATTAAATAGACAAAAACCCTTAAAAACTGTAGCATTGTTGGTTTCAGTAAACAGATAAAAACCCTTAAAAACTGTAGCATTGTTGGTATCATTAAATAGACAAAAACCCTTAAAAACTGTAGCATTGTTGGTTTCAGCAAACAGATAAAAACCCTTAAAAACTGTAGCATTGTTGGTATCATCAAATAGACAAAACCTTTAAAACTGTAGCACTGTTGGTGTCACCAAACAGATAAAAACCCTTAAAAACTGTAGCATTGTTGGTATCATTAACTAGACAAAAACCCTTAAAAACTGTAGCATTGTTGGTTTCAGCAAACAGACAAAAACCCTTAAAAACAGTAGCATTGTTGGTTTCAGTAAACAGATAAAAACCCTTAAAAACAGTAGCATTGTTGATATCATTAAATAGACAAAAACCCTTAAAAACTGTAGCACTGTTGGTTTCAGCAAACAGATAAAAACCCTTAAAAACTGTAGCATTGTTGGTGTCATCAAACATATAAACATCCTTGAAAACTGTAATATCACTGACGTCATAAGACTGAATCCATAACAAAATAAACTTAGCTAAAACACACACACAAAAAAAAACAACAACTGAAAACGTCACATTGTTGGCATCAGAAGAAAGCAAAGATAAAGACACTTGCTAATTTTGGAAGTATCTTATGCAAGAATACTTATCACGATTTTAAAATATCTTAAGTTACTAACACCAAGTATTGTGTTGGTGTTCAAGATCATAAGAAACTTGGTGAATAAACGCGTTGCTAAGAATAAATAAAATTTGGCAAGGGAAGTGAACTTTGAATAATCAGCGAAACGTTACAGCAGAACTTTTAATAGTAATTTAAAACTTGTCATTATTGTTGCTATAAACAAAAAACAATAAAAAAACACATCGTGAATGACTATTGGAACAATTACTACTTTTATGCCTAAAATAGCAACTATTTTAACAGTTAAAAAAACACATTAGTTTTTAGGAATAATAAGAAAATGGGGGGGGGGAGACAAAAGCAAACATTCTTAATCAGACACCGCCTAATCTAAACGTTTCCGAGAAAGGAATAAAAAAATACTAATGAAAACAAATACAAACAGTGTATTTCATTACAAAGAGCCGTAGTGTCATACAAAACAAATGAAGTCAACGATAACAAAAGAGAAAGCAAGAGAAAAGAAAGGCAGACTGGGGTAAGAAGAAGAGAAAAGAGACGACCCCCAGGTTGTGATCGCTGGGCTTCGAACATCGTGATTCACATTCTACACAAAGGCCACAAAGCCATTCTACTTGTATATACAACCACATCATGGACCACAGCTATTCACCACTCAATTCCCTTCTGCCCTAATGTAGACGTCAGACGTATAATACGGGTTATAATAGGCACTGTGACCAAGCTAATAATCGACAACATCGCGTCACTATCGAACAAGCACGGAGCGGGACGATCCCCGTAGCAGTGGCCTAAGACAGCCCTATGACAAATCCATTTCCCGGTGGTATATATTGAGGAAACGAACCGATATGGAGGCTCTATTGTGTCCGCATAACGGCAACATCACGAGGGCACGTGGGAATTATGGCCCCCTAGAGGCGTGGAGTTCGGCAGGGAGTCAGTCAGTTTCAGACCCGAGATATGGTAAGCCTACAGAAGCTAAAGTACATTAGGTCGAGATTACAGAAAGTAACACTGTTAAACTGCCATTATAGGGTGCTGTAGATCGGAATAAAAACAGTTATTTTCTATGCTTTATTGTTTTTTACCTTACCTCTAGGTGTGATAACAAAATCATGAGCGGTTAGATTTTGCTTATTTCAAGGGTTTAACTCTTGCTCAGTGATAAGCAGAATACCATAAAAAACCTGACTCTCAGAAAGTTCACCGAGAATGAATATTATAGTAAACAAACACACTTATGTCATCGGCACTGTGAAGGTATGAGTCATGTTTAATCTGTAAAACAATAAAATTAATGTGAGGGTTTAATCAACTTGTTTGTTTGTTCTGTTTTAGGTGACAAATCAATATTAAACAGGACATTTGATCTTATAGGCTTCTATTCCAACATGGTTTACACCTCCACAATAAAAATAACATACATTACCGTAAAACACATTATATAATATACACTACCGTAAAACACATTATATAATATACACTACCGTAAAACACATTATATAATATACACTACCTTAAAACACATTATATAATATACATTACCTTAAAACACATTATATAATATACATTACCTTAAAACATATTATATAATATACACTACCTTAAAACACATTATATAATATACACTATGGTAAAACACATTATATACTATACACTACCTTAAAACACATTATATAATATACACTACCTTAAAACACATTATATAATATACATTACCTTAAAACATATAATATAATATACACTACCTTAAAACACATTATGTAATATACACTACCTTAAAACACATTATATAATATACACTACCTTAAAACACATTATGTAATATACACTACCGTAAAACACATTGTGTAATATACACTACCTTAAAACACATTATATTCACTACCTTAAAACACATTATATAATATACGCTACCTTAAAACACATTATATAATATACACTACCTTAAAACACATTATATAATATACACTACCTTAAAACACATTATATAATATACACTACCTTAAAACACATTATATTCACTATCTTAGAACACATTATATAATATATATACATTACAATATGCTGTGTAGAGCTTAGGATTTCCGAGCTGGCGAACTAGTACGCTTGCGTTTGTCTGTCCGGAATTTATCTCGCAAATTTCTCGATCAAACGCTATGTATCTCATATCGTTAAAAAGACCTTTGTTAGAGGAGTCCGGATTGGCTTTTCAGTTTAAAATCACCTTATCTGTATTTTGTTTAGTCAAACATTTCAATGCAGCGAGTACGATATACGATGTCACAATGTCGATCTCATCACGCGACGACTGGCTTTGATTTCAACTTTAGTTGTTTTTTTATTTGCAAATAATTTCCCACAAACAACACTTAACCCGCGTGTAATTTCCTAAAAAAGGAACATTACACTAAATATAATTTCTATGGGCTTTCTCGACTTCTTTAGGTCTAAAATACGCATGCGTAGTTAGTTCAAAATCATATACTTATCACTTTGTGAACACGCATTCAGATGTTTCTGCGTATTCAGCTAAGTTTGCCTTCATTACACTTTACTTTGCAATAATACAGCTTCATTTCATAATCACCTTTTAGCTACTTTTTTTATTCATTACGGATTTTATTCTTCGTTTTTGTGAGTTTCTTTGTTTCAATTTGTAAAACCATGTCATACACTGAACGCTCATAACTGTTTCATGCTCTGTACACTATTTTCAGTACCATTACTATATTGTTTACGTTACGTGTGGTTTTATTAAATAAAGTTACGTCTACGTGAGCTTGTTTGTCTGACTGTGCAAAAGTTTTCAAACAGACCAGGATTTATCGATCTAACACATAATGCCTGCAAGAAAGCGTAGCTTAAATGGGGTGCATGAAAATTATGGAATAAGGAAAATTCAAAGAAAGGGCATGAAAACTACCGACTCTCAGAGACGGAGACTTTTAAAGATTTAAACATCACTCCTATAAAACAAAAGTTGTGACTCTGATGTATTTAAATGTATCCTCTAAAGAGGCTACGCTCCTTATACAACTACTGACTTTCCATGAGAAGTAAAGGTCATGACATAAGTGCATGCCTATTACAAAGTTCAGCTAATACAGTCTTTATCAACCGGTGTGGAACTTAGACGTGTAGGAACCTTAGGCGTAATTGAACTGTTATAATAAAAGTCACTGTTTGCTATGCAAGTAAATTTTGTATTATTACAAAATTCAATCATCTCATATTGTATGTTTGTTTGTTTTGAATTTCGTGCAAAGCTACACGAGGGCTGTCTGCGCTAGCCGTCCCTAATTTGGCAGTGTAAGACTAGAGGGAAGACAGCTAGTCATCACCACCCACTGCTAACTCTTGGGCTACTCTTTTACCAACGAATAGTGGAATTGACCGTCACGTTATAACGCCCCCACGGCTGAAAGGGCGAGCATGTTCGGTGGGACGGGGATTCGAACCCGCAGATTGCGAGTCGAGCGCCCTAACCACCTGGCCCTCTCGGATTGTAACAGTTCATATTACACAGCCGACGTCTCTTCAGATTCTAAGCCTACACAATTACTGGCAAAGCTTTCGTCCATATTTATCAAGGTCTGCCTTCGTTTCTAACTCATTTCTGATAGTTCGTTTTATAAATATATATATTACCTAAGATATTTCACGTAAAGGTCGCGATGTGCATCGCAAAAATACACATACTTACACATTTACAATTAATTACACCTTTTCGAGCATAAAAGTATCACTTTAAACGTTATGATATCAAATTATGAAATAATTCGGCTATTGTTTGTCTGCTACTTGTTCTTCGCGAAATTCATACATGCTCTAGACGTTCCTAACTTTGAAGTTATAGATTAGCGGAAAAACAGCTATTCAACAGCACCCACCGCCAAATGTTGGGATACCTACTCTTGTGAGATCAAAGAGGGGGATTTAACTACCTATCTTATAACACACCCACGGCTCCAAGGTGTTGAGCGCGATTTTATTATTATTATTGGCCGTGACGGGGCGCTAATCTAAGAAAATCTACGGGGCCAACCGGCTCCCCCCCCCCACAGAGTTATTGTAACAATTTTATTGTTTCTTCCTTCCTTAGGCCTACAGCAACATTTTAAACACTTTTTAAAGTAACTCTATCGGTAAATTCAACATGTTTTATGACTTTAAATATAATATACAATTCTTTAAACATTTCATTATTATTTTAATACCTGTAAGATACGTGCTTCACTTTCTTTTTTTTTAATTTTCTATCGAAGGCGACCTTTAGTGACATACATAGTTCCGTGTTCGTTATCTTCGTAATAAACCGCTGTTAAAAACCACGTAAAAGTGTTTTATGTAGAATCATACACGGATTTGTTTCTACATTAAAATACTTTTATTTGCGAGCTTTTGGCCCTCTTACCGGAGCCTTCATCAGGCAACAATGTACTAGTTCAGTATACTGTTGCCCGATGAATGCTCGGGTAAGAGGGCCAAAAGCTCGTAAAACTATTTTACCGTAGAAGCAAGTCCGTGTATAATTCTACATATTAATTTATCTACTTTATGAGTCTTAAACAACAATAAAAGTATTTTGTTACAAGTTGTAAATCTTTATAATAATTACGTATTCTCTAAAGCTATAAACAGTTTAAAAGTTTAAATTGTTTCATCTTTCTACAGACGTATTTAATACACAAAATACCTATTTTATCGAATTGCCCGTTTTGTTCTTTTCTAAAGATAAATTGTAGATCACATATTAGATATAAGTTTAACCCGAAAATTCTAGAAAAAACTTACTAAATTGTGTTTTACACACATATAGTGTTTTAAAATAGCTCAAACAAATTAGGCCTAACATCGATTAATTTTATTACATTGTTTGAAGACTTCGAGTTTTCAACTGTTGTTTTCACACTAATATTATTTGATATTTCCACTGTGGCTTTAACACTAATATTATCTAATATTTCCACTGTGGCTTTAACACTAATATTATCTAATATTTCCACTGTTGCTTTAACACTAATATTATTTAATATTTCCACTGTTGCTTTAACACTAATATTATTTAATATTTCCACTGTTGCTTTAACACTAATATTATTTAATATTTCCACTGTTGCTTTAACACTAATATTATTTAATATTTCCACTGTTGCTTTAACACTAATATTATTTAATATTTCCATTGTTGCTAGTTTTTGGTTCACTCCGAAACAGCCTTTGTTTTTGGAACATTTTAATAATATTTTATCTTCATCTGAACAAGGTAAAAAAAATAATGTGTGCGTCACGTCACTTGAATTATAATAGAAGTATGAAATTTCCATGTTTAAGTGCTTGTGTTTATGTTGTACTAGTATTTCAAATGACGTAACCCTATTATCAGTCTTCTTCTGAAGTATTGAAAATAATAATCCTTCGAAGTAAGTTTGTTACTCACTCTCGCATAAACCTTCTCAGTACGCTGTGCAATATTAGCACAGTTGTTTCTTCTAAATACGGCGTGTAGTATCAGCAGAATTGGTTCTTCTCAGTACGCTGTGCAATATTAGCACAGTTGTTTCTTCTAAATACGGCGTGTAGTATCAGCAGAATTGGTTCTTCTAAGTACGGCGTGTAATATTAGCACAGTTGTTTCTTCTAAATACGGCGTGTAATATTAGCACAGTCATTTCTTGTCAGTTCGGCGTGTAGTATCAGCAGAATTGGTTCTTCTAAGTACGCTGTGCAATATTAGCACAGTTGTTTCTTCTAAATACGGCGTGTAGTATCAGCAGAATTGGTTCTTCTAAGTTCGACGTGTAATATTAGCACAGTTGTTTCTTCTAAATACGGCGTGTAGTATCAGCAGAATTGGTTCTTCTAAGTACGACGTGTAATATTAGCACAGTTGTCTCTTCTAAATACGGCGTGTAGTATCAGCAGAATTGGTTCTTCTAAGTACGACGTGTAATGTTAGCACAGTCATTTCTTGTCAGTACGGCGTGCAGTATTTAGCACAGTTCTTTCTTGTCAGTACGGCGTGCAGTGTTAGCACAGTTTTTTCTTGTCAGTGCGGCGTGCAGTGTTAACACAGTTTTTTCTTGTCAGTGCGGCGTGCAGTGTTAACACAGTTATTTCTTGTCAGTACAGCGTGCAGTGTTAGCACAGTTTTTTTCTTGTCAGTGCAGCGTGCAGTGTTAGCACAGTTTTTTCTTGTCAGTGCGGCGTGCAGTGTTAACACAGTTATTTCTTGTCAGTACGGCGTGCAGTGTTAACACAGTTTTTTCTTATTAGTACGGCGGCAGTGTTAGCACAGTTATTTCTTGTCAGTACGGCGTGCAGTGTTAACACAGTTTTTTCTTATTAGTACGGCGGCAGTGTTAGCACAGTTTTTTCTTGTCTGTACGGCGTGCAGTGTTAACACAGTTTTTTCTTGTCTGTACGGCGTGCAGTGTTAGCACAGTTTTTTCATGTCAGTACGGCGTGCAGTGTCAAATAGTTCTTTTGTTGCGATACAAAACTCTCGTTGTTTACGGTCCGTTTTCTGCCACGTGAATCCAACGTTTACATGTGTTCTAAAACTGTTAAATCCCAGTTCATCTTAAATACACCAATATTTCACAGTGAATTTCAGGCCTCCGTTTACAGTACCAACGTTGTGATCAACAGCTCCCTCTGTGGTGTTTATGATAACGAATCTTTCGTAATATTTTCT
Organism: Limulus polyphemus; assembly: GCF_000517525.1. NCBI lineage: Eukaryota > Metazoa > Arthropoda > Merostomata > Xiphosura > Limulidae > Limulus > Limulus polyphemus. The sequence continues at coordinate 50,920 of NW_013669916.1, forward strand.
CAGCTGTTCATTCAAAGAAATACCCACAGACAAAGATGCTTTACACACACTTCTCTTATGCACGTTCAAACATAGAAAATTTATATCACAACTTCCTGTTTTGAATTCTTTTTGAGAGATGACAGTATTTGAGAAGCTAGAGCCAATAAAAATAAGTCGTGGCTTACACATTGTCGTATCTCAGGGTGTTTCCTGCTCTATTTTATATTATTAGCAAAAATCATGTGGGAATTAGCTTTGGTCCAGATATAAAAATAATCTTTGTTCGTTTCGTGTTAACCACCTTCCCCCTCAACGGTAAAACTAAGTGATTGGTGCTAGGTTCATAGTTAGATACCTTCAAAACGTTTCAGTAAATACATTAGTTATTAGAGAGTTATCTGTTCTAACCGTCCCTAATTTAGAAGTGATAGACCAGAAGGAAGGCAGCTAGTCAACATCACCCACCGTCAACTCTTAGGCTACTTTTTACCACAGTCGAACCCGTGACCCTCATATCCAGCCAGTTAGGACAAACTAATTAAAAGGAACGAAAGAATAACGAGAACATGTTATTTTACCTATTTGGTGTACAATATGTAAATACGAAATGATACCACTATTCCGTTAACATGTTTAATTATTTTCATTAAACATATCTTAAAAAGTTGTCCCTAGCATGTTAACATGTTTAATTATTTTCATTAAAACATATCTTAAAAAGTTGTCCCTAGCATGTTAACATGTTTAATTATTTTCATTAAAACATATCTTAAAAAGTTGTCCCTAGCATGTTAACATGTTGTTGTTTCACAACAACAAAACACACATAAACCCAAAATGTCCATTTCACCCGTACTCTCATACACAGAATAAAGAATACACAAGAATAATTGTTGTCTCGCAACTACACGGCTACCGACCGGTTGGTGGTGTTCTAATTGGGTGGTATTTTCTAGTGTTCTAACTTTCCACAGTGCACTGCACCACATTTTGCTTACAAACAGCTCGTGCATACCACAAACCCGAAACAAAAGTAGCTAAATCCAGCTTTTGTGGCATCTGTTAATATGGAAACAGACAAGTGGGGGAATTAACAACGATAGTGGAACCTGCTATTCACGTGTGTACTTTCTTCTACAACATTTGCTCTTTGTAATTTGTTTCCTCCTGTGTATTTATTTTCATACTTAGTTTTCAGTTGTATTTAACGGTTTACTTCATGAATTCCAACTGTCGATTTATAATATTGGTTTCTTGTTGACCGCACCGCTACACTATGGGCTATCTTGGTTCTGTCCATCGTGGGTATCGAAACCCGATTTTTAGCGCTATAAGCCATCAGAATTATTGAGAAAATCTGCTCTTCACTTAATAAATGTTGTATTGATTCTCTTTTCAATGTTTTTTTTCTTGAAAAAAAAAGTTTATCTAGAATATGTAAGTTTGGTTTGAAAAATTCAGTATTTCATATATTATTTTCTGTTGATTCTTACACAACACTCTGTTGATTCTTACATAACATTCTGTTGATTCTTACACAACACTCTGTTGATTCTTACACAACACTCTGTTGATTCTTACACAACACTCTGTTGATTCTTACACAACACTCTGTTGATTCTTACACAACACTC